>NC_133756.1:146496719-146561719 GCF_036562045.2 Rhinolophus sinicus
TTCTCACATTTTGTAGGTTTTCCCTTTTCCTATTGTTTTCTTTGCTATACAGAAGAATTTTTGTTGGATGCAATCCCATTTGTCCATTTTTGCTTCATTGTTGACTGTGCTTTTAGGATCCTATCTGGAAATATCATGGCCCAGATCAATGTACAGAAGGTTTTTCCCTGTTTTCTTCTATAGTTTAACATTTTAGGATTTACATTTAAGTCTTTAATCCATTATAAGTTTATTTTTATTATTGATATATTATTGATATGTAACATTCTATTAATCTTAGGGATAGAACTAATGATTTGTTATATGTACATATTGTGAAATGATTGCCAAAATAAATATAGCTAACATCCACCACCACACATAGTTACAAATTTTTTTTCTTGTGATGAGAACTTTTAAAATTTACTCTCTTAGCAGATGTCAAATATACAATACAGTGTTGTTAACTATAGTCCCCATGCTGTACATTACATCTTAAGGGCTTATTTGTCTTATAAGTGAAAGCACACCTTTACCTACTTCACCCACCACTGTTAACCACATATCTATTCTCTATACCTTGGAGTTTGGTTTTTGTTGTTGTTGTTAGAGTCAACATAAAAGTGAGATGAAACAGTATTTGTCTTTTTTGCTGTCTGATTTATTTCACTTAGCATGATGTTTTCAAGGTCCATCCATGTTGTTGCATGTGGCAGGATTTCCTTCTTTTTTATTACTGCACCAATTTACATTCCCACAAACAGTGCATGAGAATTTCCTTTTCTTCACATCCTCACCATCTTCTTTGATAATAGCCATTCTAACAGTGTAAGGTAATATCTAATTGTGGTTTTGATTTGCATTTCCCTGATGACTACTGATGTTGAGCACCTTTTCATGTACACGTTGGCCATCTGTATGTCTTCTTTGGCATTGCTAGAACTAATAAACAAAATCAGTAAATTTGAAGGAGGTACAATCAACATACATAAATATGTTGTGTTTTTATACATTAATAAAGCAAACTATTTGAAGGAGAAATTAAAAAAATATATATCCCATTTACAATAGCATCAAAAACAATAAAATAGTTAGGAATAAATTTCACCAAGGAGGTGAAAGAATTGTACACTGAAAACAATAAAATTTTGTTGATGAATTTGAAGAAGACACAAATAAATGGAAACATATACCATGTTCATTGATTGGAAGAATTAGTATTATTAAAATGTCTATCTACACAAAATGATGCATTTTAATTTAAATAAACACATGTGTTTAGTGGGTATCATGTTGGACACACAGCTCTGGAATCTTCTCCTGAAACTTATCAAAGTAACTGATCAACTCATCTTTTATGAAATTTCTGGTGCCTTTAGAATTTCTTGGCTTTGCCAAGTAGAAACCAGCACTGGATAATTTAAACAACAACAACCAAAAAAATGTGCTGGAAAGAAACAGTGGGCTAATGAAATTAAAAAGATGTAGTACTTGGGCTTGTAACATGAAAGGTTGAGCTAATTCCAGAAAGTCAGAGAGCAATTCCCTCAGTGGCATCTTATAGCTGCAGCTTTAGATCACCCATGGGGATGGATAAATGCCATATGTTTCTATTTAACTTGCCTTATTTGTTTGAGGTCAAGATTGTAGAAGAATATGCTTCATTGGCTATGTGCATGTGCTTTTCCTTTGAGGTAAGGAGACAGTCCAGGCTTTTCTCATTTCTGCAAGGAAAACAAGACTCCTGAATCAGGCATCTGCATTTACCATTTTACCTACTCTGTCTGCAACAATGAGTAGCGACAGTCTTTCATATGGAAAGTTTGATGTTACCAGGAAGATGAATAACTGTTTGGTAGCTCTCAGATGGAGAAATGTCTCCAGATCTTGAGAGTTAATAAGGCAGTTCCATCAAGACGAACAAAAGTATCTAATTGATGAAGTATCTATGTCATTCAGTATTCCCTTACCATTGGTCACTCTGGGAAATTACTATATGATGAAAAATCTATAAATGTCATTACACATGATTCCAAGATCATTGACCTCATTTTAGAGATGAGGAGGTTTTAGTTCTTATGCTTAGGGTCAACCAAAAAAGTTATCAGAGAGTAATGGAAAGTTTATAGATTGTTGTTATATAAATAAATGGACATAAAAAAGATTCAGGAAATGCTCTTACTGAATTCTAGAATAATATAAAATGTATATTTCAGACTAAATCACAATTATTACTTGATTTGCCTTAAATACGTGAATCACACATTGTTCTCTGTTTAGAGGATGCATTTGCATTGGGAGTGATACTGGCCCTAACTGGACAAATACTTGTTCTTGTGGGAGGGGCAGAAAAATTTACTATTTTTAAATAAAACACAGATGTAGATCCAATATATATGTAGTATATCTATAGTATTAGTATTTTGGCAGAGGGAAGGCATTCAGGGGATAAAAAGTAGTAGAAAAATGTTCTTTAAGAGGATTATAATGAGAAAAGGTTGACAAACACTATTTTGGAACTTGGCATTGAGATAGGTGCAGAATTTAAAAATGTAAAATAATGTAGCCAAAGGACAGACTTCTTCCTCTTCATTATTATTCTCTAGGGATTGTCTGTGGTGTAGATATTTCTACAAAAGCAATGTGTGACCCTTAAAATATTTATGTGAATTATTTTTCTCTGGAATTTTCTTTACAGTCAAAAATGTCAAGCAGGTAAAGATGTCTTCTCTCCTAATATGTATCTAAGAATTCAGTGGAGTCGTATGACCTAAGGACTCAAGGGTACCCTAAGTATCTTCCAATGGGTTTTCCTGTTTCTCCTAGGAGGCCTGACCTCTAGTTCAAGGAGTGTAAAGAATACTACTAATAACTTTGTATATGGAAGGTACTGTGGTAGTAAAAAATGACTCTTATCAGAATTGGGGAGAGTTACAACCCCATCTAGCAGTCTGACCTCTCAAGACTGGATTTTACTCTACTTGTGGGTTTGCCTTCCATAATGTTATAGGTATATTCTTATCTAAAAATTTGCTATGTGGATAAAGAAACTTTCTCAGAAATTACTTTACCCCTAAAAGCCCTTCATCTTAGATAAAGCTTCATCTACCGTGTTTCTCTGAAAATAAGACCTAGCCGGACAATCAGCTCTAATGTGTCTTTTGGAGCAAAAATTAACATAAGACCCGGTATTATATTATATTATATTATATTATATTATATTATATTATATTATATTATATTATATTATATTATATTATATTAAAGACCTGGTCTTATATTATAGTAAAATAAGACCGGGTCTTATGTTAATTTTTGCTCCAAAAGATGCATTAGAGCTGATGATCTGGCTGGGTGTTATTTTCAGGGAAACATGGTACTTGTATATGTAAACTGAGTTGGATCAATTGTGAATAGATTTCATAGGAGTCTTAGAGGCTCTCCAAAGAGTATCTCTGTGTGCCAAGGTCTCAGGGGTAAATGGACACCCGAGATCTGAGGGCACATAAAGTTAGTGATATTGGAATACATAGCATTTAGATTTAAAAAGAAAAAATGACATATGACTATTTATAATTAATTAATATGACTATAATTAATTTACTATTAATAATACTAAGTGTGGAATCTGCTGTGACACATAGCAGACAATGACATTTTGGATACGGTGGCCACAGAAGTCTTCCTTGTGACAGTGAGTTGTGAATATAAACTAGGAGGTATTTTGATAGAGGGAACAGCAAGGACAAAGGTTGTCAGGTAACATTGTGCCCAGTGTGTTGAAGAGACATAAAGGATGCTTTGAGACGAAAGTGGAGCGAGGGAGGGAGGACCAGGAGATGAGGGCATAGAAGTCACAGGAAAAGAGCCATGGAGCCATGTCATGTAGGAGTTTGTAGCTCCTAATTAGGACTCTTTGGCATTTACTTTAGTGAGGTGTGAACTCACTCGGGGGTTTTGAGCAAAAGGAGTGAAAGGCTCTGCTTCCTATTATAATAGATTCTCCTGTGTGCTGTTCTGAGAATTGACTGCAAGAGAAGTAGCTGAAATGCTTCTGTGAGGCCACTGCAATAATCTAGATAAGAAACAATGGTGGTTTACACCTGGGTGGTCGCATAGGGATGATTGCTGGGCATATATTGAAGGTAGAATCAATAAGAGTCGATGATAGACCAGTTTGTGTGTGAGAAAAGTCAATATGACTTAAAATACATTTTGATCTGAGCACAAAAAGGATAGAGTTCCTTTGTATGAAAATGAGGCTATGTGTAGGAAGAAGTTGCTGAGAAGTAAATGTACTACAGTCTCATTTTTATATAATGTACACACACACACATTTATAATGAAAATTTATAGCAAAGGATATGAAATGATATATACCACCTTTCAGTAGTTACCTCTAGTTACCTCTAGGGGGTGTAATCATGGAGAGGTGAGGATGGACCTTCCTTATTTTATTCTCTATTATTCCATATTGATAGAAGTGTTTACAACACACAATTCATTACTTTGCAATGGATAAAGATACACCCCACTTACTTCCGGAGTTCTTGAGTGGATCAATTTTGAACAAGGTCTATAAGGCTTCAGAGTTATACAAATGTACATCACAGGCATTTTCATGATTGATGAAATACATCAGGGCCCTATTTTTTAGCCTATTTCCTGGTTGTGAAATTAAACAAAATATGGGCAATAAAATGTTTGTGCTAGTCACTTACTGTATTTGAAAATATGATGTCTTCCTGATTCGTTCCAAGATGTTACTGAGAACTGAAGGAGAAACCATAAGCCAGAGTTTAATTTACTAGAGTTTACCCTCTTCGGGCTTGGTGATGTTGAAGGCTCAATCGATCCTCACAGTTCAGTGAGTCTCACCCTGAGAAAATCTCAGTAACAGACATCTGACTCTGTCTTCCCTGGGTTCACTGAGTGAGCAGAGCTTACTACCATGTTTCCCTGAAAATAAGACCTCGCCAGACAATCAGCTCTAATGCGTCTTTTGGAGCAAAAATTAGTATAAGACCCGGTATGTATTGTATTGTATTGTATTATATTATATTATATTATATTATATTATATTATATTATATTATATTATATTATATTTTATTATATTTTATTATATTATTATATTATATTGTATTATATTGTATTACATTGTATTACATTGTATTATATTATAGACTGGGTCTTATTTTACTATAAGTAAATAAGTAAAGTATAAGTACTTATAGTAAAATAAGACCCAGTCTTATATTAATTTTTGCTCCAAAAGACACATTAGAGCTGATTGTCCGGCTAGGTCTTATTTGCGGGGAAACACGGTAGCGATGCTCAATGCATGCTGCCTGGCAGGAATTGATAGACTCAGCTTCTTGCCACCAACTTGCTGTGTGACCCTAGACAAGTCATCTAAACTCACTTGCTCTTTCTTAATTGGGAAAGAAAATGAGGAAATAGATATCAGTTTCCTGCATGCTGCATGGATGAATAATGAGAGTTTCCCTGGTACAGTAGTCCTTTAATTAACAGATTCTTTGGGAGAAGGAACTTTGATACATTCATTTAAACAATATCAGACTTGAAAACTGCAAATCAGCACTGTCTGCTTTTGCAACATGACATCAATGATGCAATTACATAATTATTTTTGTCCTTGCAAGAAGTAACTAGGGTTTACTTTTGACATCACAGTAATGTTTAGGGTAGGGCATGAAACCCAAATTTAGAAGGCACCAAAGTATAAAATAATGATGTGAAAGGGATTGTCATTCATTACTTTTCAGTTCAAGGAATTTTTTTAGCTTGTCTAGCTCAGCCCCCTCTTTCCAAATGTCTGGGCTTCTCTGCCATTACTCTATAAGGTGTATAGGTCCCAAATTATTTTCTTGGGATGACAGGTGTGAAGGAGGAATCAGAACAAAATCTGGTACAAACAGACCTCACTCTTGCTGCGATATCAACAGGTGATGTTCAGAGAGCTGATGGAGAGATATCTATAACAAGTCTCTAGACTCGTGTGGTTGGGAGTTTGCCCTTGAGTAAAAGTGGGGAGTGAGGCTTGGTAAGCAGCGACTGAGCATAGAAAGATAAGAAGTATTAAAGTAATGTTGCTCACAGGGTACTCTCACTAGGTCCTTTTCAATGGGTCTTCTACCTCTTAGGTCCTTCTGGTAAACTCCATTACGTAGTCTTCAAACCTCTCTGTTAGTGGAGAAAACTCCTCCTCATCTCTACATGTATCAGAAGTATTCCACTCCTCTTATTAAACTCTGTGCTCCTCTTGTTCTTTCACAAAGGACTTCGTTCCAATTTGAGGAGAGAGACTTTTGGGGGTAATATCTATACTCTATATGGCTCCGGTGACAGTGGAAAGCAAAGAGGAAATTTAAGATGTTTGCCTTGCGAAGCTACTACCCTCTGATATTCTTCAAGAGAGATAGTAAAGATTTGAACTGATGTCCACTTTGGAATGCCAGTTGGTATTCTCTACTGCAGTGGACACTGCTACTGGCCCAGATCTGGGTTCCGGCATCTTAGGAGGACAAAAAACAGTGTTAAGGCTTACCTTCTAACTCAATGTGAAAAGTCTCTGTTTAGAAACACAGAAATAAAGAGGTGCATGTGTGGGGCGGGGGTGTGGCTCTGTTGTTGCACACCTAAATGGATACATAAATGATTCCCATGTTTTCTATGTTATTTCTAATTTCAATGATAAAGTTTCTGGCAGAAAAGAACATGATCAGGCCATGAAAGTTCACAATTAACAAGAGGGTTAAATCATAGTATCCGGATTTGAAATTACCTACTTTGAGCCTTCCTTCTTCCATTCCTTACAGCAGAGTGAGTTTTGAAATGTTTTTCAACATCTTTATGCCTTAGAAATTTGGAGTCTTCTATGTCCAGGACATAGGCTTGCTCTGAGGAATAAATGAAATTGTGGATTTAAAATACTTGTCGCTCAGAGTGTGCATTGTTCAAAGCCTCACCAGCATCCATTTCTGGCATTCCCATTCCTAACAAGACCCCAGAGGATTTCCCAGCCACTCCATTCAGACAGATTTGACATCCATTTCCAAGGTCAGAGTCTGGCCCTGGTTAGCTTACGCTATTCAGTGCATCCCGTTTTTCTGGCCAAAGATACTGATTTAAAGATAGCCCATAACTCAGTTTTGGACAATGAGACTGAAAGGGTCATTCTCTGTAGGCTTCAAGAATGAACATTTCTTACTTTTCTGCATAAAATCCCCAAAGAGAGAAAGGAGACAATTCGATCTTTGGAGATGATATTGTGTTATGGGACTACACTTCTTCTCTGAACATGTTAAATATGTAAACCAATATATTTTCTTTATTGTCCAGGCCTGTTGATTTCAGTTTTTCTTATAGCCACTAAAAAATGTCTGAGTACCTAAATACCTCATAACTGTTCATCAAATGTAACAATTATATTTAAGTCGTATGGCAAGATGTTTTAATTGAAATGAGAAAATTTAAAATATTAATGAATTTTTTAAATGTGACAGACATCTTGGTACCTGCTATTCTAGCATTTGGCCTATATATTGGCCTATCTTTCACTAACTGTTTTAATTTGTCTTCTGCAATGGAATAAGTAAAAGAGAAGACCTGGAAGGAAATACATGGGTTTGCATTCTTTAATTTGCCATGCAAATTAAAAATGTACATCTTTAAGTTTAATCTTAGCAATATTCAACTACCATGCCTACATACCTCCCTGCTGCATTTTATTTCATTGTAACTTGTTCTTTCTTGCTCCTGGAAAATGTCTCTAACTCCCTTAACCTGTCAGTTTTCACAAGCGTGTAATTTTACTTTAGGTAAATTCTAAACACCAGTAAGAGGTGAATTTGACATGGGAACTGTGAAAGAGTCTTATCTACAGTGACACAACTGCTACCAGCCTAATGTCTATTAAGTAGCACAGAATTATAGTGTAACAACTCTGAAATTGCTTGTGACACCTACATGAATACCAAATAGATTCATTACGTTCAGATTTATTACAAAATGCTCTTTCTGAATTTTAAATGATTAAGAGTCTTACAAATTAATAGCTACATAGTGAGTTTACTTTCTAACGTACATGTATTATTTAAAAATCACAGTTCATTTAAATGTAGGCAATGATGCAAATAATAGTGCCACTTACTAGAAAGTGTCATTTAAAGCAATATTCCTAATTTTGAAAGCTTTCAAATGGCATTATTTTAAGAAAAGTACATCCCTACTTTAAGTGCTCCATGTCATTCTCCCCATTTCCCTGGAGATGAAGGGAAAAAAAAATGAAGGAAGAAAGTGATAAATGTCTGTATTATGCAGAATTTGCCTTTTTGAAATCCATTCCCCATTGCACTAGCTGGAATTTTATAGAGATATAAATCACAAAGAAATAAGAAGCCAGTAATGAGATAGAAGTATATTTGAAATATGGATGCAAATTCTTACCACCTGCTGAGCAAAAGTAGTCTGCAGAGACTGTCCTGGAAACCACGATGCCATTAGCATCTTGTAAGCTCAAAATTTGCAGCAGAAGAATAGAGGAATTATGTCTGCAAAATGCCAAAGGCCGCTCTGATTTATCTCTCAGCAGAATGTTTCAGCCACATCTACATAAATATTTTAACAGGAATTTAATTTTCATTTTAGTCACCCAATAAATCTTCTTATTACAGGCCATCATTTTGTCCTAAATGAGTTGCCTTTTTCATGCAATTTGTGTTCATTCTTCTTTTGTGTTTGATAAATACAATTTTAATATACCAAGGAACAATGGTTTTATTTACACAAGAGCCTTGCCATGGGCTATTTAATTTTATCCATGGATTCTATTTATTTTGATATGATTTATGCTAGAGCTACCAATTGGCTTATATATAAGTTCAGCATTTGTTCGTTGGGCATTAGGAAAATAGGAGCAGTGAGGGCATGTGGAGTTCAAGTAATGCTACATGGATGTCCTTATTGGATACGGGTTTAGATACATTGTATACACGCTGTGTTTTCCATCTCATTGTCAGTATGTTTGATCAAGTGGAATGTGAGGATTGTGGGTAGTGAGGGTTTGATGGACTCTCACCTTATTTAAGTTTCGCGTGTCACACTGGTTTCTTGACTATGGTGACATTTGTAAATACAAAAAGTGATGATCAATCCTGCTAAACCCCTCCCAAGAGGATAATAAAAGGTATTGCCTTTCATACACTTGAGGAAACTTGCAGCTCTAAACCCATTTTGTGGTTGCAGAATGGATGTTTATTATCCTGGAACCAATCCTTCAAGGGAATTTGACAACTGTGGTCAAGATATTAAGTTTGCCACTTGCAAATGGGTCACTCAACTGATGTTTTGGATAACTATAATGATAATCTGTGCCTGTACCATCTCCCTTTCAATTTTGTTTGAAAACATTCTATACCGTAATTTTTTAGTTCAAAATTCAGAAAGAATCGAGAGCTTAATTTTGAAGGTAAGGAAGCCCAAAAAAGCATAATACAATTATTACAGAACTACAAATCTTTGTGTCTTTATCAAATCTTGTTGAAGTTGAAATTCAGTGTGGGTGAGCAGGATGAAACATAGATTAATGTTTTTTGGAATAAGTAACATATTAAAAAGAGTTTAGGAGGGAGGACTTCTATGTTTTCAGTATTCCTACTTTTATATGAAGGAGAGTTAGTGTTTTTTCATTTGTTTGTTTGTTTGTTTGTTTGTTTTCCGATTAACCCTGGTTTAAAATACAAATGGCAGAGCATAGGATAATGACAGCCAGAGATACCATGTCTTTGAAATGATAAAAAATAAAATTAATTATTATTATTATTTTTATCCAAGGCCCCACATAGCATTTCCCCAAACATTTGCTTTTTTTGTTTGTTTGTTTTAGTATTTTATTGTATGGTCTGAGATCCAACAAATAGCTTTGTTTTCATCTATATAACAAACTTGAGTGTCTCCCTGAAAAAATATAGTGATAACAGAACAATGAATCTGGCCTACTTTTTAATAAACAGACATTGGATGAGGAAAATTGATTAGCTGAGACATATTGGTCCACCTGTTACTTACAGATGGCATTTTGTGTTTTTTTAATTTCTTTGTTACACCTTACTCCATTTGAATTTTCTACAAAAAAATATTCTTTGTATAAAAGAAAATAAGAGTAAGGTTTTCTTTCATTTAAACACAATAGATTAATAAAAACAGTGCTGTTTATACTTTTAGTTCTCTTTACTAGCTCTGTCTGAATCTTTTCTTCCTCTATTTTTGCATGTGAGTCCTGGCTATATATTGAGACCCAGTTCAAATGGGCAAACTATTGAAGGAAAAGGGATACGTAAATTTCAAATAGTTCCACTTTAGAATATAGAAGAAAAACGATATAGTGTAGTGGCCATCATGAAGTATAAAATGGGAATGGACATGAAGGCTTTAAAATATTATCACTAATTAATAGTTACCTTATTTTTGGGCTCTATGATAATCATTCCTTTCAAGATATTAAGTTTCCTTTACTAAGTAGTTTTGGCATCACTCAGATTAGAAAGACCCAGGAGACATGAAGACCAAATGCATTGTGGAATCTTGGGTTGGATCCTGGAGCAGAAAAAGACATTAGCTGAGAGTTGGTGATAGCTGTAATTTATTTCATGGCACATTCCAATGTTAGCTTCTTAGTTTTGATAATTACATGATGGTTTTGCAAGATGCTAATATTCAGAGAAGCTGGGTGAAGGGTGTATGGGAACTCTGTACTATTTTTGCAACTTTTCTGTATGTGTAACATTACAGTTGACCCTTGACTAATACAGATTTCAACTGCTCAAGTCCGTATATACTCAGATTTTTAAAAATAAAGATATAGTCAGCCCTCTGTATTCATGGGTTTTGCATCTGTGGATTAAACCAACCGTGGATTGAAAACAGCAGCTTTGGTTGTTGGGAATCTGTGGATGTGGAAGGCTGACTCTGTGTGTTGTTTACATGATTTTGTATAAGGGACTTGAGAATCTGTGGATTTTGGTATCAACGGGTAGGGATTGGCCAGGAACCAATCCCTTTTGGACACTGAGGGAAAACTGTAGTTCAGTTTAAGTTTATAGGGAGTCAACAGTTACACACAAATTTTTGACTGTGAAGGGGGTGTGAGCTCCTAACCTCCACATTGTTCAAGGGGCAACTATATTTAAAATAAAAATGTTTAAAATACAGAAAATGAAATATGTCGACAAGGAAAACACATTATATTAAGAAGCAGGAGATCTGGGTTTCTATTGTTATGCGCCTACTTTCCAGTAGCATTTTTACCTTGGTCAAACAGTTAACATCTGTAAATTTTAGTTGTTTCCACTATGGAAACAGGTGATAATATCTAATCAATTTAAAGGCATGGTACTAGACCAGATAACCTTATCAGGTTGCCCTGATAAATAATTATCCATCTATCTATCTTATATCTTAATTATATACTTGTATATACCTAAAAATGCCTGCACATGTACTCACAGAGCTTTCTGTTAAAAACATTCAAATTAAATCTTAACTTTGGTTTTTAACTGTAGAGTGTGAAACGAGTGTTTAAGAGCAGTGAGACTGAGTTTCGCTGGCCAAAAGGATTTCCATTACTCAGCCATCACACTAATGTGGGCTTCTTAGACAGATGAAAGATTACAGGAGGTTGTGCTTGTAATGAGGATGAGCCTACACACCTAATGGTCCTGAACTGCTGTTAGGAAATGCAAGTATATCACTGCTCGATTCTGCCGAGATATTTTGCCTTGTAAGAAACTTAGAGTAAAAGGAACTTTATTTGAAAAGTTTAGGATTCCTTCCTCAGCACATCACTTATCCCCAGCTGTCACAGCATCTGTTCCCAAACATTGCATAAGAGATGCTGACATGTAGTCAGCACTTACTATGGGGTCAGGACAATACTGGACACATTACGTAAATTAATGCTATTAATGTCTCAAGGAGGTTTTAATGGTGAAAATACAGGTTTTAGGTGTCTGCATAAAAGTGGTTGTTGGTGTTAAATAATAGTGATCCCATCCGGACCTTCTAACAAATTTCCTTGGGAATGTTATTGCTAAAAACTGATCATATTGTAAAAACATTTAAAAGTTGTGTGTTCTGCTTTGGATTGTGCCTGCTATCCTTATTTTAATGTGACTGACTGCAAGGTGATAGCCCAGATCCAGACAGAGAAGGCAGAGGGCTTCCTGTGCACTAGCTGAGGAGTAGATTTCCATGCAAATTGGCAGTAGGTGATGCCAAGCGCACTTGTAGCCTTGATATTGTAGCCGGTGATGGTTTTCATATTCCATAAAGGTATTACTTTTGGCTGTAGCTCCTGAGATTTTGAGCAGTTTCATATTGATGAGGTGAGCTATTTCTCTACTCTGTCCTACAAAGCAAACATAAGGAATGAAGCCTGTATTGTAAGAGTTGTATTTTGCCCCTTAATTTACCTTGGAGTTCCTGCGCTTGTGTATGTTACCTCCCTTGACCTTTGCACTGCTTTTTCCCGCTTAGCTTTGGAAAGATTTAATTTTTTCTTATGGTCCTTATGCTGTCCTCCTTCTGTAAAAATTTCCACAGTTTGCTTCTAATGTTGTTCCTTCAGTTGAAGTCAGAATTGGTAGTTTACTTTTTATAAGAACTCAGAGAAAAACAAAACAAAACAAAAAACTGACCAAACTCACTTAGTATTACTTTAGGAGAAAAGCCTCCCAAAGAGCTTGCAATTCTTTTTAAAAAACCAAACTGAATCTATAATCTTCCCCTACCATGAGCCAATGTTCATTTCATTTTCGCTTTGAAATACAAGATGAGAACACAAACCCTTCTATGCAGCTTTATAGAAGCCCTGCACCTCCCTACCCCATCTCTGTTTCTGGCTTTCAGTACTACCGTTAGAATTTCAGTCTCCTGATTTAAACCAAAGGCGTGAGTGCAACTGCCAGAAGCCACACTAACACAATAATGTGATCAGTGTATTATCCTGTTTTTCCCAAATGGTTGGCTGAATAAGAGAGGCTTCTTAGAAAACACATTAAGCAAGTGTGTTTTAAAGCATTTGGAGATCATCTAGAACCGTAGCAGAAATCTCCAAAAGAAAGTAACCACAAGTCGCAAGGAGGACTTCATTACTACGAAGCCTGATAATTAAGTTCACGAACTTGTTGCAACGATGTTGCTAATCTTTTTTTTTTTATATCAGAGGGATTATTCATTATGAATTTGTATGAACTGGACAAACAGTTAACCAAGTTTACTATTTGGAAGTGCTGAAAATGCTGCGGGAAAAAGTTAGATGACCTAAACTTTTCTCCAACAATTCATGGCTCTTGCATCATGACAATGCACCAGCTCACATGGCATTCCTGGGAATCATCCTGGAAAGAAACAAGTCCTAATATGGAAAATAGAGATCTGGAAGATAAATCTCAAACAGGATACTTTCTTTTCCTAAAGTAATCCTTGCTTGGATGTGGATTCTAAGGATTTATGATATGCTCAAGAATAAGCGCTGGTAGTCGGCGAAGGATGGTCTCTGCCAAGTGGAGGTTGCTTTGAGCTGGACCTCGGGAGCGTGGGCTGGACAAAGAGGGCTCCTAGGAGAAGCACTTTCCTGTTGTCAGATCAATGACATGTATTCGCCTCTCTGGAATTGTCTCTCTCAGCCTGAATCATTAACAAAGTCTGGTTTAAATGTGCAAATTTGACCAACTATGCCATTGAGATTTAAAGAAAGGGTCAGTTCATGCTCAAGAAGGTGAATCCTAGAGGTAATGGTCTTGTCCCTAGACAAGAGTAGGGTTGATAATATTTAGCTGTTTCTTGCCATCTGTAGATTTTCTCCTAATTGCCATCCTTGGAGTATAGGGGTTTGAATCTATTCAAGGTAACTGTAGGTTTCTTTTAATAACTCCAGAGAAAATGAGAACCTCTTACTACTAGATGAGAAAGATTAAATACCAGCTTGCACCATCTGAGTTTCTTTTCAATACACTCTAAGAGGACTCCTTTCTCCGTGATGGATTAGCACTCAGCTTTATCAGCTCCTCTCAATTATTTATATTTTATTCTCTCTTCTAGTTCTTTAATTTCTTGTTAGGATAGGTGATGCATTAGGTTCTTGGATCATAGACAGAGGTTAGTCTAATTAGGATAATTAAAGTTGTTCTTTCATTTTCAAGTTTTATTCAGGGGCTTAATCTTGTATCTTGTCTCTGCTCTCTCATTTTCTGTTTGTATTAGAAATCAGTGAACCAAAGATAAAAGAAAGATGCATTTTATGGTTCACTAATTTTTCCCCTCATTTTTTTTCTCCTGATATTTAAAAGCAATTGAGAGAAATCAATCTTAGTTCCGTTAATAATTATGTGTAGTTTAATATTTTGCAGTGGTATGCTAGAATGGGCTGGCCCATAAGTGCCTACTGATAAATATTTGGGAATTTCACAAGCTGGGTGTTAAACTATTAATAACTTGGAACTGGTCATGGGAGGAGTATTTACATCACCTTGGACATTGGAAATTGCTATAAATCAGAGGTATTTCTCCTCCTTTTTTCCAGAGAGCTGGCTTATCAACACATTACCGAGTTTGGTTGTCAGCATCATAAATGTGGCATAAAAATTACTTTATTCTATTTTAAAGTGGACTTATTTTCAAGAGTAGGTGATAGAATGCGCAGAGTTCTGGGTGACAAGTGGTCAAGTCCTAGTTCTTTCACTGACAAGCTATATGACTTTAGGGTGATCAACTAACCTCATGTTACCTTAGTTTCCTTAAATATAAAATAAATGATTGAACTTGATGAAATTCAGTTGAATCCTGAAATTTTATCAACAGTAAAAAATACCTCCCATTAAAATAGAGATGGATAAATAACTGAACTGCCTAGGATGGAAAGGATATTAAGAAGTTTGGAGAGTGAGAAAAATTGACACTCCACCTCATGAAGAGAGGAAAAGAAATGGCATCAAATGAGATAGTTACTGTAAAAAGAGTCCATTGAAACAAGAACATATGGAGGATAATGTGTGCCATATTCAAATTAGTGCCAGAGTTTTGTGGTTTGTTGGATGCTTTTCCATAGATTTTAGAAGGAAAAAGAATGCAGCTGTGAAAACTCCCCTCTTCACCTTGGCTGAGGAATTCTCTGAGAGAGCAGATGGTTCTGAGTTTCAAGCCATGAATCATCATTGTCAAGGGATCTCCTCAAGCTGCCGCGAGCAAGAAGAGTTGACGGACGAACCTCAATGGGTAATATTTTTATTACTATTGGTGTCAGTCACATCTATGCCCTTGCTGCTGGGATCAGGCTTGTTGTTAATAAAGCAGTAACTTGGAAACAAAACAGCAAGAGTCAGCAAATTGTTTCTAGTTAATGTCTAATGGATGTTTTAAGACCTTAATATTCCTCTCTTTAATGTTCATCAGTGAAGAAAGTAAGAGAGGAGCCATTTATTTCGCGTTATTTATTTAGTTTTGACTGATTTCAAAGCAGACTGCTGGATACATATTTTACATGTTTTGGTGCCTTAACTAGCTAATTATTGAAAGTCATTATCATTAATATTATTCTGTTGGTTATAGTGTAGGATCTAAATTTGTTACTTTCTTATAATGTAGGTAGATAAATAAGAGCTTGGTTTTGACCTGGACTACAATGTATTTAATTCTCATGCTGTGGTTCATGATAGGTTATTTGGAGGACTCATGGTGAATTAATTTGATTCTATTAAGAAATCTTGAGTCAGTGGACTCTTCATGTAAGGTAGAAGCAGATCAAATTGGTTCTTTCTGTTAAAACTGTGGTATATGTTTGTTGTATTGATTAGACTATATTTCAGTTACGTTACATACTTTGGCTAAAGTCACTTTCAGTAGCGTTAGCTGAAGTTTTACCTAGAATATATTGGCTATTTTTTTATAGAATGTAATGATTAGAATATACTTTAGTGATCATTTTTAACATTTTCAATTGCAAAATATCTTGGACCATTAGGTTTCAAAACCAGAAATCTAATAAAGGACAAAGTAGTCCAAAGTAGTGGTTGGTTTTTTTCTATAATAAGGAGAAGTCAACATTTGATGGATTCCAAGTGTCTGCAGGAGAAGAGAGAAGGGCTGTTTCAGAAGGCACATCTACTTTTTACTTCTGCAGAATTTAGTCTGAAAATAGTTTCATGGTGAGTGCTTTGAAGAACATTACTTTTCTGACATGAAGGATGGGTGTTAAGTGCAAAGAGCAGGGGCTTTGAGTCAGCTAGACCTGCTCCATCCTTTGAAACTATCTGACCAGTTACAGATGATTCTGAGTCACTTTTCTCAACTATAAAACAGGGAGAATAACATGTACCTCAGCAAGATGCAGTATGACTATGAGAAAGCAAGACAGGTTGCTGGAGTCCTAGGATTTTTATCTGCCAGGTGGTGGGTACTCAATAATACAGCCATTGTTAGTGTTTTTTCATTGTCCTAATAGCTAACTCCACCCTTGTCATTTTAATGCCTATTTAATGTGCCTGAGGAAAAATACTGCAAATGTTAAATGAATGAAAGGTGAGAGCAAAGCAAATAATACAAAATCAGAGTTACATGAGTATTTAGAACACAGACTTCTTACTCTGACTCTGTCACTGTTGAATTTTATGACCCTGAGAAACTTCACTTGTCCTTTCCACACCTCTCAGTGTTGTGTGTAAAATGAGATGCTGAAATTAGATTCGCTATGGGAACCATGTTTTGAAGAACACTGATGTTGATGATTATTTTGAGAATAAAAGAGTTCCATATTAAATTTAGAAAATAAAATCTCTGGATATATTAGAATCTTCTTGAAATTGCTAATTAGCATATTAAAATACAGTTTAATATGGCTTTGATAAAGAAATATGTTGAACTTGGCATAATCCGATTTCTCAAACATTTGACAAGACCATTCCTTTTTCATGGAAAAACCCATCTTGCTGAACTTTTTCATGTAAATCAATTGGGAAATACTATACAGAATGTTTCCTATGGTCCTTTATAACTAATATTTTGTGACTCTGTAACTAAGTAATTGAATATGTTAGGTAATTATTTAGATGGGGTGTGACTTTTAAAAATTCATTTTATATGGAAAAATAATTTCTTATTGGACCATTAGAAGGGCGCGTTTGTGAATTAAGGCTAGGTTTCTGAGTGAAGTTATAACAGTTTTTACCTAGATGACATCGGTTTACAGAGGAACATGTTCTAATTGCCCATTAGTGTTTTAATTTTCCTTTATCTGTGAATTAACTTTACCTTAATAGCATTTGCCATTTGGTTGCACATTTTTAACTCTTATAAAAATTAACATTTCTAAAACCACATATCAACCTAAAAGTGCCCACAGTAACATAGTATATATGTACATAAAACATATGGAATGCACACGCTACTGCTAGAGGGTTTAAATTTATTCATTGTGATAGCACCATTGCTTTTGTCTAATTTATGCCACATTTTTTTTCTTTAGTTAGCTTTTAATTTCGCAAAGAGTATGGGGATGTAAATTGTATGAAGAATGTGAAAAGCAAGCCATTCCAATCATGGCTACATGGTATCATCAATTTGCTAGAATAATTTTCATTTGTTGATTTTTCAAATAACCATAGGAATCTCTCATTGGGTCGGTGGATCCAGTGCATATGTGGAATAATTTATATGTGGTCTCTTCCTGCTTCTTCTAGAATGAAGATACCTCTCTGAAGAGGGTAGGAGCTATAGATAGACACGTGTTTCCTGCAGATTCTCTGGCGCTTGGTGGTTCAAAACCTGGGATAGCAGTTATTCCTTCCTGCTCATATAGTTTATCTGAGGGAAGTTATAACTCTTGTCAAGTTGTAGGCTGCCTTTGCTTGTATAATAATGGCTACCCTTTCCCACAAGTACTAATGATCTTGTACAGTCGGGAAAAGGGAAGTGAACGATTGTTCAGTAAATTACTGTGACTCCTCCTTCACATCTCCTACGTCTAATCCATTATTCATGTCTTTCTATTATGCCTCATACTCTCTCAACTGTTCCCTGGACTTGATTCTTGGCTCTATCATGTACTAGCTTGGTTAGATTTCTTAATGTCTTTAGGTCTTATTTCCTCATCTATAAAATATACACTTTGGAGATATAAATGTTAGGGGAAAAAGGTGTGATTGACGAAAAAAATCAGTGAGATAATTCATTCAAATGCTTAATGTGGAGTTTGGCACATAAGGAGTACTCAGGAAATATTTAAGTCTTTATTACTTTTATCATTCGTTTAGGTTTTTGTTACATTTTGGCTCTTACTTGGTATATCTGACTCAAAACCTCTCCTTCCCCTCTTCAAACCCATCCCCCGTAATTCTTCCACAATAATCTTTTAAAACTGGAGATCAAACTTATATAAGAAATCCACTGTTGGAAACCTTATAATGATTCCAAGTTTCCTGTTGATGGAGTTCAAACTCTGTAGCAGGATGGATTGTTCCCTCTAGGACCTCTTGTCCAACATCAAACTCCAGTTGACCCACTTGCAGTTCCATTTTTGTACTTCCATATCTTTGCACATGCTTTTCTCACTGTCTCCAATGTGTAAGTATGTTCTATCTCTACCATTCACTCTGCCCTTCACGATCCAGCTGCTGGATAACTGGGTAGCATTCATCCTGCTTCTGTGTCACAACTGTACCTCATATATACTTCTATCATGATGCTTCCTGTACTGTATTACAATTCTCTCTCTCTCTCTCTCTCTCTCTCTCTCTCGCTCTCGCTCTCGCTCTCGCTCTCGCTCTCTCTTTCTCTCTCTCCCTTGCTATCCAAGGAAAGTCAATGGTTCTGGTTCACTTCTCTGTCCCAGTATCAGAGATGATACTTGATACTTGATGTTTGCTGATGATTGAATAAATTGGGGTTATTACAGAACACAGTGTGCTTTCCCTCCTAAATTCCTAAACATCAGTGCACCAAATGACCTTACACTTGGTGAATAGTAGGTACTCAATAAATAACTAATGAGTTAACTAATTTGTTTATACACTTATGATCTGTGAAGTAAAAGGAAATTAGAATCACTTAACCAAAAGTACCTGACATAGTAATACTACTGAGTTAAACACAAAACACATAGTAATATTACTAAGTTGAAACTAGAATAAAATCATTTTCTACTATCATTTGAGTTATTTCCCACATTTTCTCTGATTTTTTTAGATATCATAATTTAGGGGTCATAATTCACAATTATTTAAATATATGAGGTGTACTTGTCATCCTTTGAAAAGGTTAGTGCTATCATAGGATGTGTAAATCTTCTTTTATGAAAAAGATGACAAGCAAAATTATGATCCAAGTCAAGGTTTTATAAAACATTGACTTGGATATGCTTGGCTTTAAAGTAATTTTAGTTTAATCCCTCATTAGAGATTCAGTCCTTATTTATGTACGATGATCAAGCTGATAATATTTTTGTGTCATTGATGAATGGACCAATGGAAATAAGGTCGAATATAGAATGTTCTTCCCTTTAGAATCACTGAATATTTTACATTCCACATTACTGTTTTATAGACTTTCAATGACTAGATAAATAGGACCCTAGGTTTTACATTTATGGAGATATTAATAAATGAGCAGAGATGTGCCTAAACTGCCTAGAGAAAAAAGATGTAAGTGGAGACATAACCATAGGACGTGTAGAAACAAAGTAGCCTGCCCACACCCAATGCACACTGGAGATAAAAGAACAAAATCAGTTTTGATCAAGTCTCAGCATTGGGCTTAGTCTGAATGGAACCAAAGCTTACAAGTGAGAAAAAAAATCTGTTTATCAGGATATTTTGCCATAATTTTTCCAAATGGTGTGTATTTTCCAAAACTGAGCTCTGCAGTTTACACACCTGACCTCTAAGACTGTACTTTTAACCCCATGCCATTCTTTTCCATGTAGTTGTTTGAGATCCTTTAAATCTGAGACTATCTGTAATGAAATATTCTATTGTGCAGCACTCTGTGGCACCAAGTGGAACCTCCAGGCTCTTGGGGTTAACGTGACAGTGTTTTCCCAAAGTACTGGATGACAGGAACTGCTGAACTCAGCAACGGGTCGCACCGGAAAGCCAGAAAATTATGAGGAGGGATTTATGGACTCCATCATTATGCAGTTTATTGCCTTTTGTTACCATGTACAGAGAACGGCAGAGGATGCCTGAGTATCAGAAAACAGGAATGACAAACAATGAAGGTGAAGGTATTATTGGATGAGAGTATAGAGTGTTGGAAAAAGCTTGGGCTTTCGAGTCAAATATACCTGGGGCAGGCTCCCAGGAGTTTGCCAAAGTTACTACTACCACACTGAATTTCTGTTTCCTCTCTCCTCTATCTAATAAGGGTGAGATGCTGTAATAGACACTACCAGGGCTTCACTGAGAGTGCCTGTATTTCTGTGCTCACGACTGATGGGTGCAGGAATGTAGGCTAGCTCCCTTGTTTCCAGTGGGCACGCAGCTAAGGTATAACTTACTCTCCAGAGTTCTCCTACGGGTCAGGCTAAAGCAGTCGGCTGAGATCATGCCATGGTTGGATTCTTTCATATTCACATACCACTTTTTCTATCCCATTACTGGTTTCTGAGAGCAATTTCTTTATAAATCATTTGCATACAAATCCTTATTTCAAGGTCTGCTTCTACCTAAAGAGATGTTTATTTTGAAAGTTCCTGATGTGGAGTAAAGATAATAGGTGTAGGGCAAAGTAAATACCAATGATTATTACTTTTTTATTTAGTCTTATTGATTTTTTTTGTTTCTTCTTATGAGTTTATTCTGTCTATCTCTATGCATCTACCTTGTGGAAATTCAAATTCTAAAATCCTCAGTTGTATATACATTTTAGATGAGAAAATTGAATTTCACAGCAAACCATGGAGTTGACCATATTTTCCTGTGCTGATAACTAGCTGGTAGTCCGAGCCTTCTTTCTGGTCAACATGTAGATGGCAAAGGAGTCAATTCTAGATGTTAAATTATTGCATCAATTCAGTGGGCATGTTCCATGGTGGCCAGTGGTTAAGAATATAGGTCTTCAAGTCAGCTAGAGCTGGCTATGAAATTGTATACTTTTCGAGTCCCTCTAAAGTACAACCTCTAATCAAGTGAGAGCTTAGGTCAATGCCTGACAGGTAGTGATTGCTGAACAAATAGTATTTTTGACTGTTTATATGATTATTATATTTCAGTTCCATTCCAGTGTCCCAAAAGCTTATTACATTCACATTTGGATGATTCTCCCAGATATGCTGCTATTCCACTATGGAAATTCATTGTCTGTCCAATGCGTTTAGAGACCTCCTACCAAAGGAAAGTTTGGCTAGCTACTAAATACTTTTCCGGGTCCCTGAGGACTTGTTTACTGAGTTATTATTTTGGAGGGGAGGAAAAATAATTTTCTTTCTACCCTTCTGAGTTCTTAGCTGAGAATACTGTACTACCGTGTTTCCCCGAAAATAAGACCTAACCGGAAAATAAGCCCTAATGTGTCTTTTGGAGCAAACCTTAATATAAGACCCTGTCTTATTTTCAGGGAAACACAGTAGTAGCCAGATTAACAAGAGAAAAGCAAAAAAAAAAAAAAGGTTTATCTATACCTCATGTATACATGAGCAATATACAGTAAAATAACTAAATTAAAATGGCGGCTTAGAATTCTGGTTTATATAACATCTTTAACAAAGAACAGTAAGTTTGTGGAGAAACAAAGGAAAGAAGCAGAACAAAGGAAAACAGTTTTAGGCTTCCAAACAAAGGAAAACATTTTTACGCTAGTTTGTAGAGGTTGTTATGTAGGTTCCTCTAGTGCCATTTCCAGGTGGATAGAGTTTAAAATTGTCTCCCGGGATTAACTTTTGTTCTTCCAAACACAGAGAGGAGGATGGACATCTTTGTAAATTCATGACCTCCTTTTAGGCAAATAGGGGGAAGGTAGGGAGCTTCTCTTGTGTCTGCTTCTTCTCATTTACCTTTAGCTCAAAATAATCCTTATGCCAAAGTGGTGTACTGTGGGTGGCATGTCTTGCTCCCCCTGTTTTAAAGCACACATCAAGGAAATTGTTCTGCTTGTCCTCCCAAATACATTACAGTAGTAATACAATTAAACTAGAATGTTGCACACTGCTCCTTAGGATAACTCACCAAAAAAAAAAAAAAAAAAAAAAGAATTATCTGAGCTGTTTTTCTTTACTTGATGTTTTGCAGAAGGTTGTACAGTTTATATTGCCAATGAACATCGATAATATTCTCTGGAAAATGTAAAGACCACGACTTTTCTTACAGAATAGTTTATATTAAGTCCTCCTTAAAGGCAGTGGATTTACTTATCTAAAATAATTTTTATGACTTCTTGTTCTGTTATTCTAAATTTACCATAGTGACCTTTCCAGTAAGCCCGAGGTAAGGACATTCAAATTTCCTCTCTATTTTAGTTATTTTAATATGGCCTCTAATTACCTCTCTCAATTTAAAAACAGACCATTTTGGTTTTTTTAATAAAAGATGGAATAGTTGCCATTTTCCTAAAAAATAGGAGCTTGTAATTCAAGCACAATTTACATATTTCCATGGGAACATCTTTTACATCAGTGATTTTTATCTGGGGGCTTTTAGACTTTTTCCCCCCTCTGCTATGATGGAAAGTGTGCCTTTGGCTGGCCTCCTGGGTATCACAGTGGCACATGTTACAATGCTTTTAAATACACATTATCCCCCAGGACCTCTGGTGGAGTACACCCACTGAGCTATCAACAGGACCTGGTAGGCTGACATTTCTCCAGACTTTTCTAGGGCTTATTTTCCTTCCATGTTTCCTCCACGAGGAAACAAATGGATCAGAGGCAGACAGTTGTTAGCTACTATGAATTTCTTTTGGCACTTAACGTTTCAATGCATCTTCCTTTCAGACGCTGTGGATTATGCTCACGTTAAGTTGGGAATTCCCAGAGGCAGTAGGTTGTCTGGAGATTTATGTGTGTATATGTGTGTGTGTGTATGTTATATGTATGTGTATATACAATATGCACACATGTGCGTTTATGACTCCATCTTGTTTACTTGTCCTCGATATATCTAAATTGTTATGTATATATCCAAATTATATATATGTATATATACAAATATATATAAACATATGTATACATATAGTATTAATAATTTGCTTGACGATGACTTAAAGTGATCAATATATAACCTCCCAAGAAAAGTTTACTACTTCGAATTTTAGGAGCAGAGAGAAAGGAAAAAAAAAAAATCAGTCAATTTAGAGATTACTTAGTATTGTTAGGCAACTTACCTGAACTTCAGTTTTAAATATTGAAAACAGGGCATGAAAATTATGACTACTTAATGTGGTTGTTTTGAAGAGTCAATCATTAGATTTGGTGGCACCTTTAATGCGCAAATTTCTA
The DNA here is from genome assembly GCF_036562045.2 of Rhinolophus sinicus. Classification (NCBI taxonomy): domain Eukaryota; kingdom Metazoa; phylum Chordata; class Mammalia; order Chiroptera; family Rhinolophidae; genus Rhinolophus; species Rhinolophus sinicus. Next base: position 146,520,201 of record NC_133756.1, read on the forward strand.
AGTGTTTGGTTCAGATAAGCAAACAATGCAGATAAAGATTCACGCTTTTGTGAAATTTATATTCTAGTGGGTGATAGAAAATAAGTAACAAAATCGTTTTGATAATATATTGCTGTATAATAAATTACCCCCAAATAATGTTGTGGCATAAAAGAATAACATTGAAAAAAATGTGATGGTGAGGTTGTAGAGAAGCTTAAACACTCGTACATTACTAGTGGGAATGTAAAATAGTAACACAGTCACTTTGGAAAACCATTTAAAAGTTTCTTAAAGAGTTAAACATAAATTATCATACAACCCAGAAATTTAGCTTCTAGGTTATCTACCCAAGAGAAATAAAAACACAGGTTCACAAAAAACACTTGTGTATGAATGCTCATAGCAGATTATTCATGATAACCCAAAAGGGGAAATAATCCATAGGTCCATTAACTGTTCAATGTGCAATATAAGCAAATGTGATATATCCATACAAATGAATGCTATTCAGTAACGAAAAGGAATGAAGAACTGATGCATGCCACTATATGGATGAGCCCCAAAAGTACTAAGCTATATGATAGAAGCAGTCTCTTCAGCATGGTGATTTCAGGTCAGCTGGGTTTGGGGCTCCTAAGTTACGTGTCCTGAGAGATAGAGAGACAACAGGAAACTATATTGTTTTTCAGGACCTTCCTTTGTGAGCCATTCCACTGTACTCTATTTCTTAAAAACTCCAGCAGTATATATATATAATGGAATATTATTCTGCCTTATAAAGAAGGACATTCTTCCATATGCAACAACATGGATGAAGCTTGAGGACATTATGCTAAGTTACATAAGCCAATCATAGAAGGAGAAATATTGTATGATTCCACTTATATTAGGTATCTGAAATAGATATGTTTTTGAACTCAATATATATGTAGATAGTCATAATCAATATATGCTTTTCCTGTTTTAAAATTTTGCATTTGTGATATCACATTGTCTACCACAGGAAAATAATATGATAATAATTTGGTAAAAAAAATGATAGAAGGCTAGATAAAGCTTCATTGGAGATAAAGAATGTTCTAAATACCTGCTAATTGAATGATGATATTGAGAGAAAGCTATAGGGCTGAAATTGTCTAAAACAATAATTACCCTTGTACTTTCAAAATGACATGATAGGATGGGACTCTAAGTTTCAAGCAGAACATAATTATGAATCAGAAATATCTGAAGCACCTTAGTTGAAAATCTAGAATTGCAAATAATGATGTCAATCTCTACTAATCCAGCCAGTAAATACTGCCATTAAAGGACTGTTCCATCAACTACACACTCAAGAATGATGTTACGTACACTTTTCTCTTTGGACCAGTGATTGGGTAGGCCTTTACAGAATATAAAATGTGTTAAAACTAAAATACATATGTGATTAAAAGAAGGTGCATGGTAGACATTATTTTATGTTATTATTCAGAGAGTTAAAATCCGTACTATTTCTTCTAGAAAACGTAAGATTTGCTAGGGAGATAGGATTCATTAGGGATTCACTGGTTTGTTCACTCATATAGCATAAGCCATAGATAAGTGCTGGTACAAAACAGGTGTTTAGCACTTCTTGAATCTATCTATTTGCAACTTGCCTTACACACTCAATACTATGTTCTTTTAAGTTTCTGTATTTTAACTTGTAGATCAGGTCCATTATTTTTAACCATGATATGAGACAAGCACGCATATGCACACACACACAAACACAGAAACACCCACACATACACACACACACATGTACAGACCCAGGATTTTTCTACTACCCTGAGAGGCGGTTGTTTTCAATTTTTTCTTATTGCTAACCATGCTGCAGTCAACATGTAAGGACATGCCACTTGTTAACATGGACAGCGGTTTCTCTAGGATAGAAACCTAGCAGTAGTGCTAATCTAGCAGTAGTGCTGTTAGTCTGCAAGCATGCACATCTTAATTTTAATGAGTGTTGCCAAATTGCTTTCCAAAGGGTTATACCACTTCCCACCAGCTATATATCGTAATATCATCAACATTTGATATCATCAGACCAATTAATTAATCATGTTGGTCAGTTTGACAGCTATGAAAGATATTTCACCTTTAATTTGGATTTCCTGAATCCAAGTTAAATTCTTGTCAAGTTTGTTGGTTATTTGTGCTTTTTCATTTTGCATTTTTCTATTGTGCTTTTGTCCTTATTTTATTGTTTTGTGCAAGTATTTTAGGTATTCTGGCTTCTATGATTTATCTGCAATACATATTATACATATCTTCTCAAAATCCATGACTTGTCTTTTCATTTTACAGTGGGATCTTTTGTTATACAGAACTTTAACGTAGGTTTCTGCAATGGTTATTTGAGCTTTAAAATGCTGTGGAAAAGGAAAGTTGAATTGAACAACTATATTCTTAGCAGCTCATGAAATAGTTTGGGCCTCTGGGGGAAAGAAAGGCCAATATGTTCAATCAAAAATTAAATTGCAATGCTGATTAACCAAACACTTGTGATTCACAAGCTGAGATCCAGGTATTTTTAGAATATTTATGATTGTTGAATATGAGCATATCAAGAATTTTTATTTGCTTTCTCAGTTTTCAATGTTTGGTTTTATGCATCAGTAGCAATTCACTGATAATGTTAATTCAGTTCACTAGATAGTTCATCTATTTTTTAAAATTAATTAGCTAGTCATTTTGTGCTTGCTGAAGACAAGGTTGAGCTCCCCATTACTGTCTGTCTTATAAGATAATGAAATCCATGGAACCCCACAATAACTCAATCATTTGGATTTCTACGCTACCTATATTAATAATCAGATTATTAGACACACACAGATGTCTGCCTAGCACTATTCTTTAGGTTTGAAACTAAAATCACTTTGTATGAGAAGAAATGACTCTGATCCATGTATTATTTCTATGAATTAGATACAGCCCCTATTTAAGACTTATCTTAAGGCACACATACATGCATACACAAACACATGTGCACACACACAATAGATAGACATAATTATAAATACATTCAAATTAACAAAATCTATATTACAATCTATCTCTGGAAAGAGATATTCACCATTCAGTATAAAGTTAATCTGATGTGAGTGTAAACTTTAGTGGTTAATTGAGGTTGCAAAATTGTTCTATAGCCTTTTAAACAGAATTCTGCAGTGTAGTTTCAACATACAATAAGCTCATGCAAGGTGTTTGTTGACTTCTGATCATTCTCAGAAGTAGTCAACATTCTATAGTTTACCTTTGCTTTCATTAAGTTTCTCTGGCCATTTTGTAGATTGTTAATTACCAATTCCTGAAATATGAAGAACACTATATTTATGACAATAAATGGACCTCATGACATAATTTGTAGAGGAAAACAAATTTAATTGACTTCTAAACTCTTTTCTAAAAATCACCTACAATGAGCCAGGTGCTATGCTGAATATTGGAGACGCAAAGAGGAAAGAAAAGACTTGATTTCTGCCCTCAAGGAGCTAATTAATTCCATGCATACTACACTGTTCCAGCAGAATCGACATAGTTTGTGGAAACTGTTAAGACAAGGTCATTATTCTTTTCCCTGAGCTTATGACCAATTCCATGTCAGCCCAGGATGTCTTCACATTTCTACTGAAATGACCGTTGGTGATCTTAGTGAGTATGTCACGCAGGCAATTAACCAGAAGATAAACTCAGAGCCCATTTACTCCCAGGTGGAGCTGTAGACATTTAAATAAAAGACATGAGAACATTAGTTCCATTTGAATCTCCTTGTCCTTCCTACCTGAACCTGCCAGTAGCATTGCTTTGAAAGGATGTTCCTTAGCCCTGCAGAGATTAGTCAGGCTGCAACAGCCTCCTGAAGAGAGTAACCATGCACCAATGCTGCCTTCATTGGTTTCCCCTTATGGTCCATGTTAAAAGGCCAGCCGCTGAAGAAATGGAGTTTTTTCTTTGCCTTGTTGCTGTGATGCCGAACAACTGGATGCTGTATAACTGATGTCCATGGAAACAAAAATTGTGTTCAAGCCAGAGAAATGCCAAAAAATGTTTGCTGCTGTATTGAAAGGCACTGACAGCTCATAAAATCAGTTCATCAGACTACTGCTTGACCAACAAATGAAAGGGATTAGAAAAGCCTAATTATCAAATGTAATTCATTTCTTTATTTCACTTCTGGATATTGCTCTGGCAAGACAAATGACCCTTCAAATATTTCAAACACTTCTGATTTTAATCATTAAGATTATTTATGATTGTTATCCAGCACTGGAATTGAGGCGAGCTTTAAATTAGGTGTCTTGATTACTAAATGGAGTTCTTCACTAATGCATAAAATTCAGCATATAATACAAGGCATAAAAATGTGAGTGCTGAATTTTATAATTAAAAGGTAAATAAAGGCATAGTGAAATTCATCAAGTTAAATTCACATATGATTTCCAAACTTGTGTTATAACATTAGGAAAAGATTTGTACTGCAGCCATGATTACATATTATTGAATAGGTTATTCTTATGTCATTACCATAATTTTCCTTAACATGATGTTCTGTCCTCAAAATCCGTTTTCTTTTTTTTTTTTTTACATTCAGTTTGAATGATTATTTGGTCCTTGCTAAATGAGGGGGGGGGTAAGAAGGGAATGCACTTTTAAAAAATCTTCTTTGTTTATATTTTCTTGAGGGTATTGTTGCGTTGAGGTAGTAGGAGCTTTATATGTTAGCACCGTGATCAAAGTAGCCAGATGCTATGGTGTGAATGCTTGTGTCCCTGACAAAATTCCCATGTTGGAATTCTAATGCCCAATATGAAGATGTTAGAAAGTAAGGCCTTCAGAAGGTAATTATGTCCTGAAGATGCAGCCCTCATGAATAGGATCAGTGCTTTTGTAAAAGAGATCCCACCATGTCTTTAAGGAGCTAGCACCCTAGCCCCTTCCACCATGTGTGGATACAATGAGAAGTCAGAAAATTAGAAAGGGGACCTTACTAGACAGATCATGCTAACACCCTGACCTCAGACTTCCAGCCTCCAGAAAAGTAAGGAATACATTTTTGTTGTTTATAAGCTACCCAGTCTGTGGTATTTTTTTTATAGCAGCCCAAACAGACTAAAACATTAGGTAACCATCTCTTGTTAATTTCTTAGTATACACCACACTTTGCTCCAAAATATATTTGAGTTTCCTAGCAATAGTGAAGTATTAAAAACAGGTAAAACAAATGGAAATTAAAAATTTGAAGGAAGATCGGAAATATGTAGTGGTAGGAGAAAAATACATTAGAAAACTTGTAACTTAGCCCTAAGAGTTTATCAAAATTCAAAGGAAAATATGATGATGTGATATGTCAAAATTCGTATAGCGAGTTATGGCAGACTCCAAGATGGCCTCTGCTTGAGAGTGGTCTAGCGTAGCAACTTGCTTCTAACCAGTAGAATACAACAAAGGCGATGAGATGTCATTTCCAAAATTAGGACACATAAGATTGTGACTATTGTCTGCTGGCCGGCAGGCTCTCTCTCTCTCTCGCTCTCTCGCTGGTTTTGATGAAGTCAACTGTCATGTTGGAGAGATTCTCAGGGCAGTTTCCAGCCAATATCCAGCAAGGAAGTGAGGCCCTCAGTAAAATATTCCTTAGGAACTGAATCCAGCCAGACACCATGTAAGGACACTTTGAAGGGAATCCTTACCCAGTTGTGCCTTCCCATGAGACCTTAGCCTGACAGCACCTTGATTACAGCTTCACAGGAGGCTGTGAAGTAGAGGAGAATCCAGCTAAATGACAGCTGGATTCATGAAATACAGATACTGAGAGAGAGTCAATGTATGATATTTTATTTTGATAATTTGTTATATAGCACAAGATCATGAGTTAATTTTTTTTCTGAATGTATCATATCCTATAGATCTATATACAAGGATTTCTGTACAGCATGAAGTCTTTGCCAACAAATTAATAGAAGCTAGAGAAATGTGATTTAGTGATTATTTTCTATGAGCCTTTTATCAAAACTAAGCTTATAAACATAGACTTGAACTCAACAAAGTCTTTAGAAATCTTGTTGTGTAAAAATTCAAGGTAGTAAAGGCAATAAAAGTTATTACCTCATGAGCCCATCTAATATAGTGATGGAACATGAAGGAGCTAGAGGAATGAGCAGCTACCGTGTGTCCTTTAGGAGATGTCAGATGAGCTCTTTGCAAGTGCTGGGCTGCAGTACATTTTTGGCTGGATCCTCTCCGGAGTGCTGCAGTGCAGATATTCTGCATTGTCAATTAAGGTGCCATCCATATGCTTTATACGTGTGGCATGCAGGCAGGATGCCTGGCATTCTTATTGGGAAATTCAGGAACCTGGCTCATGCTCTAATCTTGAGAGAGGCACATTCAACTCCCATTTGGAGGAAGGGCTTCCAGGGTGTCAGTGGGTAGAGTTTCTTTTTTTCCAAAAAATAATTTTGAATTTGCTCAAATATTTGGCTAAGGACTCAGAGATCCTAGATATCTCTTTTATTGCTTGGAGTAAGAAGTTTTCACCTGAATAAAATACTATGGGTAGTCATTAGCCAATTGGTTCCCAAGACTCTTAGAGGGACCTCAAGTTATACTGTAAATGTCACCTGCTTTTGATGAGGATTTCAGTCTGGTGCCCATACCAGGATGTGTCAGCTGTAAATCATTACCTCAAAGAATTGAATGATTAGACTTCTTGGATAAACATATTTAGAATTCAATATTTCTGCATCTGAGGAGGACTCATAAAACCTTTTTATTTCAACATTGGATTTTTACCTATACATTCTTTCTTTCTTGGAAGCAGAGCATCTAACTAACTTATAAGTCATTGAAAATATTGCCAAGTCATTTCCACTGAAGCAATGCGTTGCCATGTTTCAAAAGGCTGGCTCTGGAGTCAGACTTCCTGGTTTTGATTCCTACTCTATCTCACACCTGCTGCATCAGCCTGGGTGAGTCATTTGACTTCTCTGCACCTTAGATTTCTTCTCTGTAAAATATTGATGATAATAATACTTGTTTCAGGGTCTTTGGGGGGATTAAATAAGTTAATACATGCAAAGTCTTATAGCTTGCACATACTAAACCTTCTGTAATTATGAACTATTAAACACTTAGCTAGTCAATGCTGTTATCTTTCATGTCATAGGTAGATTATACGTTCCCTTGTTTATGAGGCCACTACCAAGTTGTTATAAAGACATGTCAGCAGAATAGCAAAAGGTAATTCCCTTTACAGTAGGTGCAAAATGTTTATCCACAGTGACAAAGAGCTACACCAGGTCAAACTGCAGTTTTCCTATAGTGGTTCTTGAGACAAAGTCTGGCTCTCAGGGTGTGTGAGTAGCTGCTCTATGGTAGCCACCAGCACTGTCCCCCAAATAGCCTGGCTTTCCTCCATCCATGCACATGGCTGGATTGTGCCCTACCCCACCCCTCTGGCCCCAAGTTAGGTTTGGCCATGAGATTTCCTTTTACACAGTGCACAGGTCACCTGGGTCTTGTTTTCTTTCCACTCCCTTATTCCAACGATGTTTGCAAGGATGAAGCCTCCATGAGCCCATTTTATAGAGCAAGAGAGATATTGAGTAAAGCTAGGATTTTGTCCTTTAGAAATTGGAAGTCCGTTAAAAGATCTAGCATGATTAGCAATGCTCCCATGTGCACAATGGACCAAAAAAAAAAAAAAAAAAAAAAATGAGGACAGACAGGAGGATGCTTAGCAGAAAGCTTTCCTTTATTTTAGGGAATGCTGGAAAAGGTATGAGCTATGATAGAATGAATGGTATTAAACAGAAGGAAATGAATCCATAAGATATTAGAGAGACAGAATTGAAAATGATTTGACAATTGATTAAAGATGGGGCAAGATGGGGCAAACTGAGTGGGACCAGTTAAATATAAAGTCAAAGTTTGCGTCCTGGTGACTAAAGGGCACAGCATCTCCACCAATAGAAACAGAGAACAGAGAAGTAGGGAGTGGGGAAAGAAAGGGTTCAGTTTTAGGACTTCTGAGTTTTAAGATGCTACTGAACATTCAGATTGAGATGTCCTATAGTCATACGAAAGGAGTGATCAAAGTGACAAGATGAGAACTAGAAATGTAGCATATAATGGATGTTTGGGAGTAGAGATTTTCAAGAAGGGTGTGATCAAATGAAAAATAGAGACAAAGAGAGAGAAGAGGAATTATGTGGTTTAAAATTAAGGGCCATTGAATTTAGTGCTCCAGTCTCATAGTTTTATGTGGTATAAGAGGCTGAACATGAATTGATCTTAATTCTAAATGAAAAACTTTCCTACCACCTAAATTTCTAATGCAAACTCTTCCAGGTATATTAGTTGGTTCTTCTGAACAATTAACTTCTGAAAAATACTTGATAATTGAGAGTGCTTGTTTTGCTTTAGAATTTTGAGGTTTCACTGTATTACTAATATTCTCTGTAATTTTTTTTGCCCTTCCTGACACCTATATGGTAATATCTATAATTTTACATTGTTTAATGTTTTTCGAACTTTTATGTTCAGCATTTTCATTTCCTGTATATGCACAGTGAGTTTTGGGTCAGCTAATGCAGCTCAGAAATAGTCATCCCATCAAAAGCTAGACCTGGGAATAACTCCATCTTCTTTCAGGGATAATTTTGTTTCAGATGAAATACCTACCCCCGGGAGAGTCTGGCAGATACATGGCCTGCTCAGTTTCTCTTGTTTGGTATGTGTAAAAGGGCAACCCTGCCAGCTGACCTCTCACATTAGGAAACATTTTTGTGTTTGAGTGGACCCTTATTAGTGCCATTTAATCTGATCTTTCAGGTGACAATATGCTCAGAAGTCACTTGGGAATGATTAACACTTAGAGAAGATCACAGATATTTTTTATATCAAGGTTTTACCACCTAAGCCAGGTTTTTAAAGCATCACATTCGAAGGTATAGTTAACATGATCTTGATCACATCTTGTCCTGAGATTTAAATTTGTTGACTATATTAATTTTCTTACTAGCATCATTGTTCTCCACTGACACAAAGTCTCAAACTATGACATATGTACCCACTGTAAGAAGCAAACCAGTGAGTTAGTGAACTTGAAGAAGATTACTTAAAAATAAAGCAATAAAGGGAAAGCATTGAAAAAATAACAAGCTATTTTTATAAAAATATTGCTTCAAGAGATGGGTCTGTAGGTTACTAGTTAGCCAACACCAGTAGGTCTCTTTGTTTTGTTTCATTGTTTTGTTTTGAATAGACTGATAATCTAAGTTCTTTCTATATAGAGACATTTATTTCAATGGGGAAATCTTGAATGGAAAGGAGTCAGGTGATACTTCATAAAGAAATATAGTTTATAAGAAGAAACCTGAAAAAAATATTTAAGACAGTCATATCAAGTCAATATAGATCAGTGGTATTTTTTTCTGGGCTACAAACCTACAGAACTCTCAAAGAAATTGTGTTGCTATAGGAATGCTTGAGAGTTATTTATTTATTTATTTGTTTGTTTGTTTATTTATTTATTTATTGCCTTGTCCTTGAAACCACTTCTTATTAAAAGAGATTTCAGGGATTGCAGATCAAGGCTCTTCATTTAAGCTTTTTAAAAATGATGAGGAGGTTTAATTAAGAAACATTGGTGCGATCATTTAAAAATCTAAACCTGTATTCTCAAAGTAAGCATTATCTAAACTACATGGTAGTTCCTGAAGCTTGTGGTTTTTCTAACCTATGGGAATTTTCAGGGATGCGGGAAGCTTAATAAAATTGTGGATAATAATTTTTAATATTATTTTTATTTTTTCTTACTGTTTCATTCAGCTCTTGATAAGTTCTCTCATAAATGAGTTATTATGGAAATAAATAACGATATGTGAAGAGGCAGCATGTTGTCATAGAAAAAAACCAGTTAAGCTCCCAGAAAGGAGTATGCACTCTTTGAATGGAGGAAGGTTAATGGAAAGATGCCTGGGGGCTGAGATAGGAAACAGTGCTGTTTGATGTATTTATTAATAATTTTAAAGAAGAGGATACTGGATTCTTAACAGCCTCTGCAAAGAACTGAGATCTGGGGTATTGGAAATTCAATCCATGATTTCCTATGTGAACTTGCCGGTTTTTCCATATTTTTCTCTGCTTGGAAAGAAAGGTTCGTAAGTCACATCTGGTTGCCTCAAGTTTAACTGCTGCAATGTTATTTATTTACTGCCTCTAGAGGATTACCATCCACTTCTTTTCAACACGGAGGGGACTTAAGCATCAGATAAAAATATATCTGTTTTCAGCTGTAGGACATTTGAGTGTCCACTTTCCTGTGAAAGGGTTTTGCTAGAGCTCTGTAAATAGAAAATACTTTGAGAGGGGGAGAAACGGTCAGCAGGGATGAAGTGTAATCTTTGTTTTCATTAATCTGACACACACACACACACAATCTTTAATCTGCTGTTGTTGTCATGGGGAATATGTTGCTGTAATTAACATAGAAATAAGAATATCACAATAGATCGTCTTTCGTGTATCCACATCCATTACCTTGTCCAGGTGATGTTCAATTTCACTGAGGTTTTCAAATGTTGCTATGGGTTATCAGGAAGGGTCAACTAAGAATTTATGTCATTAAGGTTTTTGTCTACAATGTTGTCATCAAGATAAATTATTAGGTTGGTGCAAAAGTAATTACAGTTTAAAAGGTTAAAAATAATTGCAAAAACCGCAATTACTTTTGCACCAATCTAATATTTGAATCTTTCAAATAATCAGTGTAGCCATCATTTCCTTTGAGTAACCTGGTTCCCGTGGATGTGTGTGTATGTTTCTGGGGGAGGTGGTGGAGACAGGCAATAGTAGGTATGGAAATTTTCAGGACTGAGGTAAGAGGAGCTTGGGCAGGATGAAACCAAAGGAATCATAGATTTGTGTTGGTAAAGCTAAACAGCAGTGTCCAGAAGGATTCTTCAAAGAGAGAGAAGCCCACGGCTGGTGGCCAGCCATGAGCTAGCAAAGGAGATGCTGAAATGCTACGTGGAAGCAAGCCCTAGCTAGCTTTTGGAAATGCTGGTAAGGCAGCTCTATTTAAACGGCCATGGCAGTTCAGAGAGTCAAGGAAGTCATACCGGTAGGTGCCATATGAATACCCTGAAAGTGTGTGGAATATTTGAAACACTCATTTTGCCCCTGCAATATATTGACTTCCATACTCTACAATACTAGCTCAACAGAGACTAGAGTTTTGTGTTTTGCAATGGTCTGGTACCTGGTAAAACTCTGCCTTATTTCTTACCCCTTTTGCTTTCCTTCGATCCATTTCAGGGAAAATTGTACTCCTTTCTGTCTCTCGATGTTCTTAGCATGCCGCTGACACAAGGCGTTGCAATGGCTGCTCTCTTTGCCCTGAAACCCTTGTTCCCCAGATATTCATATGGCTAGCTACTTCACTTCATCATGGTCTCTTGCTCAAATCTCTCTTCTAAGCATCCCTTCAAGTTAGCATCTGTTACTCTGTATCAGGTATTTGCCTGGTGTCTATGATAACACGAACCCTATCATGGTAGGCTTTTGTTTGTTTTGCTCTCTACTGCACCCCCAGCACTTCAAACTGCATTTGGCTCAATGAGGCACTCAGAAATATATGAAAGCAGGAACATCATTACTTAGTATTATTAGCTGATTCTCTTCTGGGCTGTGGATTAAAGACAAGAGGTCATCAATATGTACTCAGTGAGGTGTGCATATTTCTGCAGTGACTGACTAAGGAAGTAATAAGAAAGATAAATATTTCCTTGTTTTGCTTTCTGCTCCCCCCCCACACACACACCAACTTCTTGCTCTCTATTCTCATTTCAGATTAGCTGCAAGATTATTCTGGTTTCCCTAGCCACGGGAATGATTCACAAAACAGCGTTTATTCACAACTCTGCTAATTTTATTCCCTCAGACCCACTTAAGCAACTTCTAGCAGTGGCACTCTTTCAACAAATCCTTGGAATTCACTTTCTTCTGTATCTCTGATGTTTGCCAGCCATTTCTCCTTCAGCATTCTGCCATTCTGTGACCTTGAAGTCACTCTTGCCCTAACTTTGGCAGAAGGTAGCTCATTACAGTTTCTCTGCTCCACAGGCGATCTGACTATGTGAAGTTTTAAATGAAAAAGTTTGTAATGAACACAATTTAAGTTACAAGGACCCTAATGTGGTACTCTACATAGAAGAAAATGGAAAGTCCTGTCTAAATTTCGTAGGGCTGACCACATATGAAAACATTTGGCGTACTTCAAAGAATACCCAGTCCCTGCCATCTGATTCCGCTAGCGTAATTGAGTTTCTAGAACACTTGTAGTGCAGTTTGGATGCCCACGGGTAAGAAGCAGATGGGTGAGTCATTAGGGTAAGAGGGGGAGAGTGGTGCAAGAGCCGTCACCACGTACCAACTTGACTATAGCCCATACCTGCCACTGAGCACTTGGCCACGTTCCCTGCCCTGTGTAGTGTCGCTACTTAAAAAAACAAATTCCTCTGTCAGCTTTACGATCAGACGTACAATCTGTATGGCTGGGGAACTGCCATAGAGCCATTTATTTTCTCAATTGTGTTTACTGATTCAAAAGTAGATTTGAATTCCCAAGGCTTACCACCTTATGAGGATTATACCGCCTTTGCTGACCCATGGTGAAAGCAGATGGTGTAGCTTTGAGTAGTTGTTGGGTATGGTCTCTTTTTATTAACATGGTCATATAACTTGTCCAAACTAGGAGTCTTCTGAAAATAAAAGGGATGATAAAAATAATTATAATTTTACATATATATTTGAATATTATTTTATAATATATATATGTGAGTGTCTCCTTTATTTTACATATCGGAATATTTATTGACTAACACATTGTTTTTATTATATTAGTAGACATAAAAATTCTTATTTAAAATTACTTTATACAAAAGTCTTTATAAAAATTAAAGCAACATTGAGGTACATTGAAGAAAAATAAAAAGTTCTTATTAATGATCTTACCGCCGAATAGTATTCCATTGTGTACCACAACTTCTTTATCTATTCATCTATCGAAGGACATTTTGGTTGTTTCCATGTCTTGGCCACTGTAAATAAAGCTGCAATGAACATTGGAGCACACTTGTCTTTGTGGATAAATATTTTCAGATTTTTTGGGTAGATACCCAGGAGAGGGATTGCTGGGTCATATAGTAGACTTAAAAGTTTGAGGTAACTCGACAGCTGAGGCATGAATTACCTGGAGGAGCCTTCACTCACATATCTAGTGGGTGAAGCTGACTGTCAACTAGGACCTCAGGTGAACTGTTGCCTGGAACATCTACCACCCCTTCATCAGTGATCCCCTTGAATGATCTTATTTGGATTTCCTTACCTCAAGGCAGCTAGATGACAAGAATAAGTGTCTCAAGGGAGCTAAGCAGAAATGCATGACATTTTGATCATCCAGATTTGGAAGTCATGTAATGATATTCTACTAGTCAGAGGATTAACAAATGCTTGTATCAATTTAAGGCAGGGGACATAGACTCCAACTACTTTAGGGGAGGAATGTCAAGGTCATGTAAGAAGATCATGTGGGATGGAAGATATTTTTGCAGATATTGTTCTGTAGAAACTATAACTGGCCACACTTAAATCAGTAAAAATACTGTTTTTGTTATGCATTGCTTTAGTAAAATTTGTGTTTATGTTACCAAAATTGTCTTATCTTCAATGTTGAACTTTTTAACTACATTTTTAAGATCATCAATAGCAATGTCAGATCTTTCACCTTCAACAGAATGAATTCTGAAAAGTTTGATGTTGGATTCACAAATTGGATAAAAAATAAATTATCAGAATTAACTGATTTCTATCCGAAGCATCAGAGACACTGAAATAAAATTTACATAATTGAACTATGTAGAAAGTGTGTTTGTAAAAAGAGAGAAGACACTAATAAAGAAAATCAGAAATGAAAGAGGGGAAGTTATAACAGATGCCATAGAAATATAAAGGATCATCCAAAAATACTATCAAGGACTATATGCCTCCAAATTCAATAACCTGGAAGAAATGGACAAGTTCTTAGAAACATATAGCCTTCCTAGGCTGAATCATGAAGAAATGGAAAATCTAAACAGACCTATCACCAGTAACAAAATTGAATCAGTCATCCAAAACCTTCCCAAAAGCAAAAGTCTGGGACCAGATGGTTTCACTACTGAATTTTACCAAAACTTCAAAGAGGATCTAATACCAATCCTACTCAAACTCTTCCAAAAAATTGAAGAGACAGTACTCCCTAACTCATTTTATGAGGCCAACATTACCTTGATATCAAAACCTGGTAAGGACAACACAAAAAAAGAAAACTACAGAGCAATATCTCTGATGAATACCGATGCAAAAATCCTGAACAAAATTCTAGCAAATCGAATGCAACAATGCATTGAAAAGATTATTCATCACGACCAAGTGGGGTTCATCCCAGGGGCCACAAGGATGGATCAACATATGCAAATCCATCAATGTGATACATCACATAAACAAAATAAAGGACAAAAATCACATGATTATATCAATTGATGCAGAAAAAGCATTTGACAAGATACAATATCCATTTATGATTAAAACACTTAATAAAATAGGAATAGAAGGAAAATACCTTAACATAATAAAGGCCATATATGACAAGCTCTCAGCTAATCTCATAATTAATGGTGAAAAACTGAAGCCCTTTGCTCTACGTTCAGGAACACGACAGGGCTGTCCCCTATCACCTCTGCTTTTCAACAAAGTGTTGGAAGTCCTCGCCAGAGCAGTCAGACAAGATAAAGAAATAAAAGGCATCCAAATTGGGGATGAAGAAGTTAAATTGTCACTCTTTGCAGATGGCATGATGCTGTATATAGAAAACCCTAAAGACTCCACCAAAAAGCTATTAGAAACAATCAACGAATACAGTAAAGTTGCTGGCTACAAAATCAATGTACAAAAGTCCATCGCATTCCTATACACTAACAATGAAATCGCAGCAAAAGAAATAAAAAAAACAAAACAATTCCTTTCGCAATTGCAGCAAAAAGAATAAAATACCTAGAAATAAACCTAATGAAGGATGTGAAAGACCTATATACTGAAAACTATAAGACATTTAAAAAAAAAATTGAAGAAGACACAAAGAAATGGAAAGACATTCCATGGTCATGAATCGGAAGAATCAACATAATTAAAATGGTCATAATACCCAAAGCAATATACAGATTTAATGCAATCCCCATCAAAATCCCAATGGCATTTTTTAAAGAAATAGAACAAAAAATCATCAGATTTGTTTGGAATCATAAAAGACCCTGAATAGCGAAAGCAATCTTAAGAAAAAAGAACAGTGCTGGAGGTATCACTCTCCCAGACTTTAGCTTGTACTACAGGGCAACAATAATCAAAACAGCATGGTATTGGCAGAAAACCAGACACATAGACCAATGGAATAGAATTGAGAACCCAGAAATAAAACCACACAAACATAGAGAGATAATTTTTGACAAAGAAGCAAAAAACATACAATGGAGAAAAGACAGCCTCTTCAATAAATGGTGCTGGCAGAATTGGAAAGCTACATGCAAAAGAATGAAACTGGACTGCTATCTGTCGCCGTGCACCAAAATTAATTCAAAATGGATCAAAGACTTAAGCATAAGACCTGAAACACTAAAGTACATAGAAGAAAACATAGGTACTAAACTTATGGACCTTGGGTTCAAACAGTATTTCATGAGGCAAGGGAAGTAAAAGCTAAAATAAATGAATGGGACTATATCAAACTTAAAAGCTTCTGCACAGCAAAAGAAACCATTGACAAAAAAAAAAAAAAAAAAAAAAAAAAGAGGCAACCAGCTAAATGGGAGAAGATTTTTGCAAATAGTGCCTCCGATAAGAGGCTAATATCCAAAATATACAAGGCACTCATGCAACACAACAACAGAAAACCAAACAATTGAAAAATGGGCAGAGGACCTGAAGAGACATTTGTCCAAAGAGGACATACAAATGGCAAATAGACATATGAAAAAATGCTCAACATCACTAATCATCAGAGAAATGCGAATCAAAACCACAATGAAATATCACCTTACCCCAGTTAGAATGGCTATCATCAACAAGACAAATAGTAACAAGTGTTGGAGAGGCTGTGGAGAAAAAGGAACCCTCACACACTGTTGGTGGGAATATAGATTGGTGCAGCCGCTATGGAAGTCACTGTAATGGTTCCTCAAAAAATTACAAACAGAATTACCGTATGACCCAGCAATCCATCTCTTGGGTATCTACCCAAAAAATCTGAAAACATTTATACATAAAGACACATGTGTTCCAGTGTCCTTGCAACTTTATTTACAGTGGCCAAGACGTGGAAACAACCAAAATGTCCTTCGATAGATGAATGGATAAAGAAGTTGTGGTACATATACACAATAGAATACTATTCAGCAGTAAGAAAGGATGAAATAGGACCATTTGTGACAACATGGATGGATCTTGAGATTATAATGCTAAGCGAAATAAGTCAGATGGAAAAAGCAGAGAACTATATGATTTCACTGATATGTGGGATATGAACCAAAACAACAAAAGAACAAGACAAACAAATGAGAAAAACTCATAGACACAGACAAGTTTAGTGGTTACAAGAAGGTAAGAAGGGAGGGGTGTGGTAGATGAGGGTAAAGGGGATCAAATATATGGTGATGGAAGGAGAACTGACTCTGGGTGGTGAACACACAATAAAGAATTGTACACCTGAAATCTATGTAACTTTATTAACAATTGTCACCCCAATAAACTTTAACTAAAGAAAAAGGAAAGTGTGTTTATTGCTAATGAAGCTAACCATTAATAGCTATTGATTTACTTTTCATTTGTGTATACAAAATCTTAGAATTAAATATTAACAAAATAAATTTAAACAAAGAGTTATTTGATCTAAATGAAAAGTCACATATCACGTGGTGATATACGTAGTATCTTCTTCAGCTGCGTATTTTAAATTGTGCTGGGGCACATTTTTCTTAAAACCACTATTAACTTTTGAGGTAGATGCTGTTATTTCTTCTGCAGATTAATGTTTAGACGGGGCCGGTGATATCACTATTGTTCCTGTGATGGAGAGGAAAGGTTGATAAACATTTGGTACTAGCTAAGTACATCATCAACAACTTTCTTGAAGAATGAAACTTTTTCTAATTTTTCATTTTAAAAGTCTTTCATTTCTTTTTAGCTCATTGCTTCTGAAAGGGCTTATTATAAACTCAGGGAGTATCGTCAAACAATGAAATAGTCTTTGATTTATACTATTTAATACATGACAAAAAAAGTGTAGCAAGGGTTTTCACATACTTTACATACACCTACCCTCTAATTTCCCATGTTTCTACTGGCTTGGCCACAGCAAGACCCACAGAACAATGGTCTGGTGCACCAAGTTCCTATCAGGGACATCAAACACTCTTTCTACCACCCTCTGAGATCAGAAAGCATAGGGTGACACTCACTGCTTGTACCTGAGCACACTTTGTTTCATCAGCGAGTGCTCAGTGTACTTGCCTTGGAAAGGCTATTAAGTTCTATCAGGAAAGCATCTGAGTGCCCAGAGACTTGTTATCTGTGGTCTCTTTTTCATATTTAACCTTGTGTGAAGGTGAGAACTGTGTTCACTGTTTATGTGATTCACACACTACTGGATGGCTACAAGTACAAAATTAAGATTTACTATAATCATCCCGGTTTATTTTAATGCAAATATTGTTATAATAATTCATTAAAATTGAAACAATCTTACACAAATGTTCATCTGGACAGGATGCTATGGCAATATGAATATATCAGGAATGAGCCCCAACGAAACTTGTGGTCCTCATATGTCTTATCCAGGTTGGATTTCCACGTGGCATCTTTTTTTGCTGCTCTTCAGAGATTGTTAGGTTGAACAATGGTAAAATTGAGTTCCTTGGCAATGTATCGGCTATGCTGTCTCGGGAAACTTATTTGCATTCTAAATCTGTTTCCTCCTATTTAAAAAGAAGGTAATAATACCTCACTCTCAGGAACATTGTGATGATTAAATTAGGAAAACCTTAAGGTAGCATGGCACAAAATAAATTGCTCACATAATGATACACATTTTTATTAACTGTTATTTTATTACTATCAATAATATTTATTAAAATGTACAATAATGTGTGCAATTATAGTTTTCATATCTTAGATGAACTTGGTATCATCACTTTACTATCAAGAACTGTATTATGGAGGGGATCTTGAAGTGAGCACTGTTACACATATTTTGGAGGGTGAAATTGCATGTTTAGAGGAGAAGTTGGCAATGCAAATCAAAATCTTTAGACTTATGCATAGTATTTGACCCTATAATTGTCACATTTCTTGGTATTTACTCAAAAGTAAGAAGCATGAGTATGACAGAGACCATAGCTGCAAAGTTGTTCATTATACTGCTATTAATATTTAGACAGCAAGAAATTAGAAGCAACCTGTGTCCAAATATAAAGCTTAGATTTAATAAACTACAGCACAAACATGTAAGAAAAGAGTGTGAAATCATTAAAATAATGTGATTAAAATGTAATGACATGCAAATATATTTGTGACATCTGCATTAAAATAACAACCTACAAAGCAGTACCTATTATTGATTCCCAACTTTGTTTTAAAGTATTTTAACTCAAACACACAAACACACAAGACTGAGAATCTCTAAACCAAATTGCTAAATTATCTCTGCATAGTAAAATTACAAGCTGTCTCATTTCAGATTTTTCAGGTTACACATAACCACACAACCAATTCAAATTGGCTTAAAAATAAAAGCAGTGAACTGGAAAACCTCCAAATAGAGTGGCTTTCTGGCATAGTTGCATCAGGGTACCAGTTCTGTCCTTTGAGATTCTTCCAGCTCTGCCTCCTCTTCTGTATGTGTCCTCATCCTCAGTGTGGCTTGCTTCATGAAGCACAATGGCACCTGTAGTCCTAAGCCACACATCTGTACACCAAACAAGACATTTTAGTTTAGCCTGGACCATCAAAAAGGTTTTTTTTTTTCCATCTGATTTGACTAATACTGTGGTCAGAGGAACCCCCAGAATTAAATGGGTCCATTTGACTGGATGTTGCTGTCCATCCTTGGACCAGTCATGATGGGAAAAGAAGAATCAATCTGATCTGTTTACTTCAGAGACAGTCCTTGAGCAGGAATGAGGTCAATCCCATGCAAATTCTGTGGTTGCTACACAATGGGGAAGAAATGGAACAGATGCTGTTGGAGGTAACACATCTCTTTGCATATATTGATTTTCTGCAAATGAGTATACATTCCATTAGTTATAATAAAAAAACTTAACTTTTGAAAATGGTAACCATAAAATCTTCAGTAGATATATTAAATGAACAAAACCCTCAATGACTAAATTATTATCATTATTGTTAATACCTAAGTTTTAGGAGAAAGTGACATACAGTAAGAAAACCTTCCAAAAGCACAACTTCCAGGTTGTAGCTTTGGGATAAGAACTGACCTGGCAGAATCTTCTGTTTCTTCTTCATCTATGGTCACAAATGACAACCTGGGGTTCCAAATGAGAGCGTGAAATATTTCATTCAGTGAATGTGATTGCATTTTCTTCAAATTATTTACCCAGGCAAAAAGGGGCCCTAATCTCTTTAAGAAATAATCTCATTAGTAAGTACTGAAACTAAAGGTGTGGTTTTTATTAAAAGTAATCCCAAGTCAATCACCTGGAAAAACTCATTCTAAAAAGCTTCAGATTAGTTGAGCTGTAGTTTTATTCGGATCTCTGAGTGTTTTGTCACCTCCCCTGTGTCTGACATGTTTCTCAAGTGGGCAGTGAGCTGAGTGGAGCAAAATGAAGGAACTTCATGAAACAGGGAGAGAAAAATGGGTCCTTGACACAATATTCTACTCACCTATTGTGTATCTTAGGCAAGTCATGTAGGTACTTTGGCCCACTATTTCCATGGTTTTAAATTGAGGTGATTGAGATGTAATGATACCTGAGTTCCTTTCTAAATCTAAATTGGGGAATTATATATAGGCTTTCTCTGGACAAATGACAGAATCATAGTTCTCTTCACATTGTGACCCTGCCCTCGAGATCAAACTAGAAGTAAAACAGAGCTTTATTTTTATTACATGGCATTTTATTCACAGTGCCTTCTCATTCATTTTTCACTGGTGAGTCTCTGAGTCTATTTGCAAAGGACTGTTAAAAAATGAAACAAAAAGCACTGCCTTGTGCATTTGATGTTCACAGAGCTGTTATACTTCTTACCACTGTGGTTAGTTTTTTCTTCTTTTTCTTTTTTTTTTGAACATCAGGTGGAGAGCTTTACACTAATCACATATCTCAGTTCAAGGCACACTATCATTTGTCTACAAAAACCCTGTTTCTTGCTTTATATCCCCAGTTATGCACATTTAACACCTTAGATCAGTTCTGCCCCATCCCAAAGATGCTTATATGATATGTTTAATATATTTTATTTTTATGTGCTATGGCAAAATGCACAGTTGTTCTATTGCATATAATTTACAGAAAAGGAATTGTTATTGACATCATTTTATTTCTTCCTTTTTAAATTCAGCATTAGGTTTTCAATATTTGTCCATTTTACTATGTCTACTCTAATCTGTTGTACTTTGTGACTGTACAGTGCATCCACCATATTTTACCTACCACTTCCTGGAGGAAACCCAGGCTGCCTCCTACTCCTTGCCTCCCCATGTAATGCTGCAATAAATGTCCTCATACTTGTTCCCTTATGAACCTGTGAGAATTTTAGGGGCACAAATCATCAGGGGAAGAATTGCTGGGTCCCTTTGTATGCATAGATTTAATTTGCGTAAATTCTTCACTATGCCTGTGTGAAAGATTGCAATTTTTTGTTGCTGTTCTACAGTATTCCTATGAGATTTATTCATTATTGTATGCAGCAGGAATGTGTTCCTTTTCATTGATGTATCATATTCTGATGTTTGAAAAGACCACACTTCATTTATCTGTCCTAGAGTTGACAACATTTGTATTGTTGCCAGACTAGGGCCATTATGATATAACTGCTAGAAGATTCTTGCAAATATAGTTTTACTCCTTTGGATTATGTAACCCGAAGTAGAAAAACTAAACGTACAATTAGTTTTAGAAGATACTGCAAACACTTTTCCAAAATTTTGTACCAATTCACACCTCTCTCCCGCCCCCCCCAAAAGGTATGAAAGTTCCAGTTGTTCAAGATTCTTGCGTGTCGTTTCAATTTCAGACATTCTGCTAGATGTATAGCTGTTTCTCATCTTGGCTTCGATTTGTCTTTTCCTGATGAGTGACGATGACAAATATCTTTTTTGTTGTTGTTATTGTTACTGAAAATGTTATTTTAGTTTTCATGTTTAGGTGTATGATTCATCTTGAACTAATTTTTGAGTATGTGTAAACTCAAGGTTTTTATGATTGTATAAATGTTCACCTGACAACATTCAGATGATTCTTATAAAATAGGAAGCCTTGAAAAGAAAAATAACAACTTTTCTTTCCAAAAGAACTGAGCTCTGGTTTTTATCTCCGTCTTTATCTATCTGTCTGATTTCAGGTATTCCCTTCTGTTATAACATTTCTTCCTCTATAAATCAAGGGCATAGGACTAGATCATATTTGTGTAATTTTTGACCTCTAAAATCCTATAGCTATGCTAGAATATTGTGAATTAGAAAATAAAAACATGTGCTGCACTTTTTATCTTCTCTTCGTCTCACTCTCTAAATATGTTTTCTCTCTCTCTCCTCTAAATCTCCCTCACCTTGCTAAATATGTATAGGGGAGAAAAAAATCACTTTTCCTCTATTTTTCTGAGTTCCTGGCTGAGAATCCTGTAATAAAAGACAGATTTACAAAAGAAAAACAAGCAGAGGTTTATTAACATGTATACATGGGAAGTATTCAAGGAAAACTGAATAACTCGAAATAGTGGCTTAGAATTCTGGCTTCTACAGCCATTTTCTAAAACAATCTTCAACAGAGAACAATAAATTTGTGGAAAAACAACAGGACAAAGGAAAGCAATTTTAGGCTTCCAGGATGGAAGCTTTTATTTCTAGATGCTTTTAAGTTTTTCTCTTTATCACTGGTTTTCAGCAATTTGATTTTGTTGTGCCTTGGCATGATCTTCTTTATGTTTACGCTTTGTTAACATTCTTAGAAATATTTGTTTGTTATTTTTTCTTCAAATATTTTTTTGTCCTCTTTTTTCTTCTCTTTCTAACATTCCAATTGCACATATGTTGGAATGCTTAATACTGTTCTTTAGGTCACTGATGTTCTTCCAGTTTATTTTCTCTCTGTGTTTAATTTTGGATAGTTTCTGTTGCTGTGTCTTCAAGTTCATGGATTTTTCTCTTTTGCAACATCTAATCTGTTGTTAATCTCATCAAGTATATTTTTTTCATTTCATATATTATGTCTTTTATCTCTAGATGTTACAGGTGGGTCTTTTAAAAATGTATTTTTTATTTCTCTCCTCATTCTTATATTTTCCTCTAACTTCTAAAACATACAGAACACAGTTATAATACCAGTTTTAACATCTTTATCTAATAATTCAATTTTCTCTTTATTTCTGGCAGTGTGTCCTTTGATTCGTATTTCTCCTGGTATGGGTCATAATATCCTGCTTTTCTGCATACCGCTCAATTTTTTTCCACTGGCTGCTAGGCATTGTAAATTCTACATCACTGAACGTTGGATTGTGTTTTTTCTTTTCAATAGTATTAGATTTTTGTCCTGACAGACAGCTAAGTTATTAAGATTCAAATAGTTAAGGGTAATCCTTTTGAGACTTGCTTTGAAGTAGTTTCAGTGTGCGTCCAGACTACATTTTAGTCTAAGACTAATTGAGCTCCAAATATAAGGCACTACCTTCTAAGGACTCTACCTGATGCGTCCTATAATAGAAAGCCTTTCCCCTCAGTCTTGGGAGGAGCCCAAATTATTCACATAGTGAACTCTGGAGATTGTTCTGCCTACTTCTTTCCAGTGGCTATTTTCCTAGTCTCAGCTAGTTTTGTCTTACATATATATAGATCAGTACTTAGCTAAAGACTTGTGGAGACCCCTGTGTGAATCTACAGAGTTCTCTGGGAAGTTCTCACTTCTCCAGTACTCTGCCCTATTAATTCTAGTTGCTTTAACTTCCACGAACAATCATCTCTGTCTCCTCCATACAGTGCTGGGTTCTGTTTGGGCTCCATGTCTCTGTCCTACAGCCTGGAAACTGCCTTCACGCCACACAGTAACTTGAAACAATTGTAAAACTCATTTTATTTTCCTTCCCTTGGGTATCATAGTCATTTAGGCCCATTGTTCAATATCTGAGAACAGTTGATTAATATATTTTGTTCAGTTTTCTAGTTGTTTAAGGCTAGAAGGTGAATCCATTTTCTGTAACTATATCATGGCCATAAATGGAATTCCTTCCATTTATTTTATAGAAGAATATCTGTTTCTTTGTCTTTTTTTTTTTTCTTTTGTTTTGAAGTGTTGCATTTTTTCTGTTCTCTTTCAGAATTGTTTTGGTGTTATCTTTTAAGGTTATGCCAAATTTTTACAGTTGCATTTTCTCTGGAGTGACTCTTTTTAATAGGCCCATCATGGCAAGGACTTTGGCATCTATTAACAAAGCAGATTTTGTTCAGTCTCTGAAATGTGCTAATTTTGGGAACCCAGAAGTTAAGTTCAAAATTACTAGATTTCTATTTTCCATACGTCAGAGAAGTGGAGCACAGTTTTTTATCTAAAAAGGGAAGAAATGTAATGATATCACACAGATAAAGGAAAGCAAATTTTGAGGAAATATAAGCTATTTTATGGAGTTTGCAGTAAATCTCACAGGTTAAAATAGTTACCAGAGAGAAACATTCCCCTGTGTGTTGTCTTCACAGGTATGACAAGTGTTGAACCTTATTCAGATTCGGCACTTACAGCTATAAACCTACTGTTTTCTTCAGTTGTTTACTGGAAAAAATAAACCCAGTGCCTATCCGTACAGTATCAGCTTCAAATCTACAAAAATAACGGAATTATCTGAGCTATTCCATCCAGTAATTTATAGAGTAGAAAATATTTGGGGTGTTAAATTTTTCATGCCACACTGCACAAGGAAGCAATTAGCTATTACCTGTAGTGGTTTATTTTATATTCAGAACAAGTGGCCAAGACATTTAAAGTAGATGGAAATATTTTCATAAAGTTAATTGCCATCTGAAAAAGTTATAATCTATGAAATTCAGTTCAAAACAAGGCTGCTGTGCGTTCTTGGCAATTTTGAGTTTTAAAACAGATAACACATTGAATTATTTACTTTTGTTCCTTCCCTTTGATTTCCTGGGCATTCAAGTTTGATTCCAGAGTCCTGAAAATTAAGACATTGTTATTTTAGACAAGATATTCATAATACCAAAATAGCATATGAGTTTACAAGAGTATTTAACTCAGCTTGACATGTAAATTTGTCTAATCATTCTGCCAAATATCTGCAAATTTATTCATATAAATTAATCTTTTTTTAAAATAATAATTACAGTAATTTTAAAAGAGTGAGAAGAAAGAGGTAGGTTTGGTGATTCCAAGGATATGAAAAATTTCATTTCTGCCTTGGTTTGAAAAAAACTACAACAAACTTCATTGTGTTAAATTACATTAAAAAAGTTAAAATGAGTAAAAGGAGAAATGAAGGTTCTCAAGTAAGATGTGATTCTTTAGAAGGCAGATGGGAATAAGGCACAGGAACGAATACCAAAAAGCAATTTGAATATACCAGGATATTAGTGTTAGTAACCGGAATATAGAAGATTGTGTGCATCAGAGAAACCAACTCATTATTACATTCAAGTGGGTCAAGCATTGTCAGTAAGGATTTATAGACCTTTG
The DNA here is from genome assembly GCF_036562045.2 of Rhinolophus sinicus. Taxonomy (NCBI): domain Eukaryota; kingdom Metazoa; phylum Chordata; class Mammalia; order Chiroptera; family Rhinolophidae; genus Rhinolophus; species Rhinolophus sinicus. The sequence continues at coordinate 146,545,220 of NC_133756.1, forward strand.
AGGTGTCTGTGCACCAAATATGCCACAGGTAGTTCTTTGACTATTGCCTCGAGAATATGTGTATATTTGTGCTTATTGGGTGACTACTCTGAGTCAGAATGAAATATCCAAAGTACAGTCATAAGAAGACAGAATTATTGATATCTATAAAATTCTGTCATAATGTTCATGGAGCATTATTTTACATCATAAAAATAATTTACCTACCCAATACTAAGGGACACATTAACAATGTAATGATTAATAATAATAAAACATATTAGATATAAATTATATTGGTTGCTAATTAGTATATAAATGTAAATATGTTAATATGCTATATTAAATTATGTAATATGAATAATAATACATTGTTATTCAGACAGGATATTTTATGGGAGAACACTTATTAAAATTGCTGATGGAGTATTAAATTAATATTTCATTTGACTTTCCTTTGTAGTAAAGACAAGGGCAGGATATTGTTTCAATCTTGTTTTATAATGGAAAGATCTGACAAAGATTTTTCTGAGATTGGACGACTAGAGAAAACCAAAGAAACAGCAGTGAGATAAATTTTGTCAACTTGCAAGAGAACATTTTTTTTTCTCATTCAGAATATTTTTTCTTTTTTAAAAAATCCATTACAAGGCATGGCATTTCTCAAGATTAATACTTTGTCAGATGTCAATCAGTTTTTGTATGCATGTGTGTATGTGTGTCTGTGTGTGTGTGTCAGAGAGCGAGAAAGTAACATTGTAGGATTACATGTCTGTAAGGAAGTGATGCCAGTTATAAAATGACAAGCAATATTAACAGAGCATTATACTTTCTGATCTATAGATGACCTTTAAAAAGAATAGTAGTTATTATCTTACAATAGTTCATTTATTAGCTGCCCCTTTCCTGAGTTCCCATGCTATTATATGGCAGAAATATAGATACATGACATAAAAAATAGAGAAATATGATTTAACCTATAATTATAATGGCTCAAGACTCTCAAGTTTAATTCACTTTTTTTCTCATTATATGAAGGGTATTGGAGCTGATGGTGGCTGCTAGACCAGGGAGTTTAGGAGAGAAATCCAGGTAACTTCAACACTAACCATTAAATTATATCATAAAGGGCATTTTATTTTTCAGACTTGGTGGAAGTTCATTAAAGTGATTGGATAGGCATGTAGGATTGCATTATGAGACATTGGTGGGGAAGTCATCTAAGTCATAAGTAAAATGAGAGATTTGGACAATAACAAATGATAAAAGAGTCTTTTTTTCCTCCTATTCACCTCAATCTCTACCATCAACTATTAAAAAAGACTATAGGATGGCTGATGAATTGGGCTTCCAAAAAAGAACAAGAAAAGGTCTTGTCGTGTGACCATAATTAGAAGCCCAGAGACGAACCAGTCTAAATCTCTAAATGGAAGAAAACTCTAATTTATTTTACTCTTCCTATTGAATATTAACTGAGAATTTTTGTGCAAGTTCTCAAGCACTCTGGAGGATGCAGAGATAAGATTTTAACTTCTCATTTGTTCTGAACTTTTCTCTGTTCGGGTTAAAAAAGTTTCAAATCACTATCTGATATAATGTTATCAGTGACTTTTTTATTTTTGACTTTTTCTTTTATAGTTTACTTCTCTTCTTCTGTTCTTAATTACTTTTAAATGCTATATTTTGGTTTTCCCTGAACAACAGTCGTTTTCAGGAAAGTGGTAGTATTATAAAGGCTACTTACTGCTAAAGAAACAGAAAGAATGCAATTTTGTGTTCATCTCAGCTGGAGTTTGAAAAATTACCTTATATTTAGTGTAAATAGACAAAATTTGATCTGAACACCATTGGAGAGAATGAATATGTGGTGAACCCCTGGGCATTTTTTCCATCTCACAAATTAGCTTAGTCCTACCAGAGTTTTGAGAACATTAGGAGAAAAGGGAAAAAAGTATAGATCATGTATTATGTGAAAGTCATTTGATTAGATGTTTCCTATAAATCACTGTGATGCTGAATAAGTTGACTCAGAGAATCAAGTATATGTTCTGGTTACAGAGTTAGTAGATTGGGAACTGGGTTTTGAACTCAAATGTGTAGACTGACAGGACATATTTCCCCCATAAAACAAGCCTTGAGTCCTTATATCTCTCATTATCTTCTATCACCTCTGTTAGTTTTGATCACGGTAGAAATTGTCATTTCTTTTCTAATTTAACTGATGAGCTTCTCTCCCCAGCCAAAGGTAGGTTTTCTGTGACATTAAGGTAGAAACCTACATTCATTACAAAGTGACACGTCAGTTCAGAAATAAATAAAACACTCCAAAAAAAAAAAAAGAGTTATCAAGGATCATATAAAATAATTTAAACATAGATTTTATGTAATCACTTAAAGAAAATAAAAATGGCATCAGTCCAGATTCTACACTATTATTAACATTGCAGTGAATGAATCTTTCATTCTTTCTTTTTTTTTAAATTTTCATGAGGATTTTCTTCTTGAGGCTAGCATAAATTCAATAAATTATATAAATATTTTCTTCAGTGTTTCTTTCCTATACATAGGATTCTGGTATATGGCTTGGTGGGTGAGGGGGTAGCCCATATTTCTTTTTAATTAGTTCCCTGGCAGAGTCCGTCCTAATGAACAGACTCCAAAGTTGAACAGAGAAATTCTCTTTTAAGAGAACGTGGCAACAACCCAGAATTCATCTGGCCACATATCTTCCCTTAGAAAACAGAGAGATTGTTCCTTATTTCCTTGGTTAATTCTCTATTGCTGTGTTTATTTCCTATAAGAGCGTAGAGATATCAGCTGTGAATATTGGCATAAATACTTAATCTGCCTATATTACCAGCTAGAGAGGCAACCTTTCTACAGCTTGTAAGAGACATTACTTCGTTTAAATGCCCTCCTTGCTTCTGAGATGTTGACATCTAAACCCAATAAAAGAGTCCCCCCTTCTTCCCTCTATTGCCCCTGAAAAAATTACATGTCTTATTACATGATTCATTAGGGCTGAGCTCATGAATAATCTCCAAGCATCTCTTGTTTTTTGACTGTCCAAATAAATTACCACTTCAGAAAGCCATTCTTGGAATATTATTCTACTAACACATGCAAAACAAAAAAACCGAAGTACATGTCCTAAGAGTCATCTAATATGAATCAGTAAAAGAAGGGAACTTAGATTTATTTCCACTTACTATGTACCATGTAGATTGCTAGGGTCTTTACCATATTATTTTCTTGAATAATTGTAATCATGCACTTGGTAGGTGTTTTTCTCCCCATCTTATAGCTGAAAAACTGAGAAACAGAAAGGAAAATAAATTCTGTCCTGCTTTAGAGGGCTATTTTAAATAGCAGAAAAATATTCCAAAGCAATGTCTAATAACGAAAAGCCACTCTCCTGGCTGCACTGTCCTCAGGGGAGTATTGAGAATTCTGTCCGTTCCGCTGGGCGGTTCATCAGGAACCATCACCCCTGTCATTCTGTGAAGGCATTTTCTTTGAGAACGTAAGTCTCTCTATACAGTTTATTTGTTCTCACAGCAGCTTTACCTGTGAACTACCTAATGCCATTGTTTTCAAAGTGTATAAAGGGACCACCAACATTGACATCTCTTGGGAACATTTTAGAGATGGAAATTCTCGGGCTCCACACCAGATATGCTGAGTCAGAAACTCTGGCTGTGAGGCCCAGCACTCTGTGTTTTCACAGGACCCCCAGCTGATGATTCCAATAAACATGAAAATGTGAGAACTTACACAGCAAAAATCACTCAACTGCCTAAAGTTTTGACTCTCTTGTTTTAGTGAGAATTTTTTGTTTCTTATGCTATAGTGGAGCACGAAGTACTCCACAGAGCTTGGGACTAAGTTTTTCTACTACACATATAAAATAGGTTAGAGATCAGAACCTTTCCTCCGGAAAAGTGGAGAGGGAACTTGTAAAACCGTCTGTCTTGTAAGCTTGTAAATGTAAAAAACTGCCCCATCCATGGCAAGTTCTCTGTCTCTGTAAATGTGTGTGTCTGTGTGTGTGTGTGTGTGCACGCATACACACACACACACACACACACACACACACACACACACCCTGGTTTCTAAACTGACTGAACGTGGATTCAAATGTCTGTATTGAGATAGTAAAAGGCAGATAAACAATACTGTCAAGAGAAATCATGTTATTTTTGTGACAACCGCTGTGTGGTAATAAAGCAAAAAGACAAAAGTCTACAGACCAGGAATGCCGTAGAACAAAACACACTGGATGGAATTTGACACATTAGTTCATTTGTTCCCTCTCCTTTTAATTTAGAATGCATTGAAAAATAACAAAGCAAACCTATTTTTATTTGTAAAGAAAGCATTTGGGCATCACCTAATGATGAGTCCCAAGAGAAGGAGGAGGACAAAGGTAAGGAACCGAATTTCCAGTATACTGTGTTTCCTACAAGCTGCATCTGGCATCATAAAAGATGTTCAGTTGTTTCTTTTCATACATTATGTTGCAAGTAACTTTCTATTATATTCACTATAGGACCAGCATTCTGAGGGCAATTTCTTTCATTGATTCAATGAACATTTATTGAGTTCCTATTGCATGCTAAGCCTTGTGCTGGGCAGAGTGAAAAAAAACAACAACACCAGACACAGCTCAGAATCATTTAGGGAAGAAATCATCAACTAAATGATACCACTAAAACTATTTACCTAAAATTGCACTCCACGCTACTGAAGAATATAGGTTGTTTTGAAGTTAGAAAGTTTAGGCTGCTAACCTGGTTTGAGTTTTCAAATAAAATTGAAAAATGACTAGGAATTAGCCAAATAAAGAACAGAGAAAAAGACACCCCAAGCTGAGAGAATACCACAAACAAACCCCTTGACTTGGAAAGGAGCTGGTGTGGAAAAATAAACAAACAACCAATGTTAATTGAAGGCAAAATGAATGACAGTGGAGACAATACCAGTGAGGCTGGAAGAAGAAGAGAAGAGGCAGATTATACAAATGTGCAGACAAGGTATCACAGCAAAGAGTATTTTATTGAGATGGTGTAGTTTTTCCCTATAACCCTATCCATGCCACAGTACTCCATTTTTCCAACGAGACTTACCTAAACACTCCTAGGTAAAGAAATTCAGATCTCTGCTGAGCTGATGGGAAGTGAGGTAGTGGTATTGCATTGTGTTTGTATGGGGTGCAGTAGGTTGGGGTACCTTTTGTCACCCTTCAGCTCAGAGTACAGCTCAGATTGCATGCCTTTCCAACTGTACATGATATAGCCTGGCTGTCTGTATTAGCAGTTAAGTGTAAATAACGGCAACCCTACCCGTCTTTCTTTTCTAGCCCTACATGGAGTCTGGGAATTCTACCTAAAAGTCCTATTAATTTTCATTCACCTCTGCTTTATTCTGAAGTCTTATATCCACCAACCCAAAAGGATGATGCATGAAAATGAAAGGAGATGCGGCTTTTGTGGATGTGGTGGCTTTCTTCCCCAACACTTGATCACTCCAGTTAAAGTTGAGAAAGCTGTGATCCAGAGAGGAATATGACAAATCCATGTTACCATAAATGCCCTGTTCCCCGAAAATAAGACCTAGCTGGAATATCAGCTCTAATGCGTCTTTTGGAGCAAAAATTAATGCAAGACCCGGTCTTATTTTACTGTCATATAAGACCTGGTTTCATATAATATAATATAATATAATATAATATAATATAATATAATAATACCAGGTCTTATATAAATTTTTGCTCCAAAAGACGCATTAAAGCTGATCGTCTGGCTAGGTCTTATTTTTGGGGAAACACAGTGGTTCCAGGTAGATCTGGGATTTGAATGGCCATCATCTAGTTCCTAGTTAGTAGATACCTGTGATCATACAGGATTTTCTATGCTAAATGGCATATGGAGGCAATATTCTTACCTCAGTTAAAACAGTAAGAATAAAAAAGAGCAACATATTGACGAGAAAATTACATTTGATTCGTAACGTATATCAGTATGGTAATTGATTTTTTTTTGTTCTATAAACTCACAGGATGGAATACAATGCAGCAGGAAAAATGAAAATCAGACCCAAATGTACCAACCTGAACCTGAATAGAGCTCAAAATAAAAGTCAAGAGAAAAAAGCAAGTTGTATAATGACACTTTCATATGTTCCTTTTAAGTAAGATGTAAAAATAGACAAAATTACCATACGTATTCATAGATACAAAAATACATAGAAAAAGATAGGAAGGATGCACGTGAATTTCAGAATAGCGATGCCTCCAGAGAGAGAAGGAGGGAACTGTATTGGGAAGACCTATGAAGGAGACTCCCACTGGACCTATCTATATTTCACTTCCCTAAAAGTACCTGAAGCCAACATAGCAGAATATCAACCTTTGTTAATTTTTGTTGGTGGGTATAAGGGTGTATGTTATATTTGTCTCTGTAACTTTCATTTGATGTGTAATAATTTCTAATGTTTGAAAAGGAAAGTGTGGCATAGGTTCCAAGGCAAGGAATATGAATGAAGTTGTCTTTGTAGCAAGGGTTTGCAGTAGGGTTTCGTACCCTACAAATGTGAGCAACTTACAGTTTCACTAGGAAATGAATGGAAACCATTTGAAGCAATATGGAACCTAGAAGCTTATCTGGCATCGGTCTCGTTTAAGTGAATGTCTGGGTTGTGTTGTATTTCATTTTCCCCCCTGATATTGAGGCATGTCAAGACTGACTGGAATCTCTGACGGATTTGGATGGTGGATGTTTTAATTATTCTTTCTCAACAAATCATATGCTTTTTTTTTGTATTTGGACCTATTTAATCATAATTTCAGAGAAAAAGGCATACATTTCCAGACAGACTTTTATCAATGTCTGCAGACCCATGGCCTCCTTTGTTTAGCAGAGTCCAAGTGATGTCTTGTATAATTCTTACTTCTGACTGGATGAGAAAACCAACAGTTGCCCTGAACAATTTTAATTTATGCTTCAAACTCCATCAAGGATGTGAAATCACTCTGCACCCCCTACTCTTTCACCCCCAGGGACATGCCTGTGAATACCTTGCTCACTTCTGCACCCACCATGCCTAGACTGTTCCCATCTATAGCAGATGATAAATAGCTGCTGTCCATAAATGTAAGTGCTCAACCAATGCAATGTGGTGTTATTGCCATAGCTTCATCTTGGTGACATTGTCCCCATTTGAGTGTTAGATGGTGATTTTGTAGATTTCATGGGTATTTAAGATTTAAGGGGCTTTTTAGATCTAAAATGATCAACTACGGAACTATTACAGAGCTTGAAACAATATGTTCCTTCAGTGTCTAAGCCCAAAAAGAGACTGGAAATAAAGGAAAGAATTTGGTTCAAACTTCCCTGAGAACTAGGGCAGTTCTAGCCAGGCCTAAAACGGTAACGAATAACCTAACCTTCAGCTGCTCATTGCAAAACAGAGTCCATTCCAGGGGTGAGTTTCATAGGGTCATTAACAGCCATGACATACAAATAAAACAGATTCTTCTTTTTAAGATGAAATTCTACCCTGGAATAATGGGCCCTTTGCAGACGGAAAAAGGAGTCACAGAAAGACAGCAGATAATTTTATCATTGTGTCATCCCATTTTTTTCACACATTGTTACTTTTGTACCTCACGTGTGGTTCTTGACTATTGTCTCGTTCATGATATTTATGTCCAGATTAGCACCTGGACATACACAAATCTTCATAAGAGGATATTTCATAAGACCCAAGTCATTTAGGTTGTTAGTACATAGCAGGGAAGTAATTAAAGGATTGGTGGTCTAAACTAAAACGCTTGTGAATATTATGCTCGGGAGGGTGGGCACTCACAGAATGGATCAGAGGGTTTAAACCTGATACACTGGACACAATCTGTCCACAAAAGAAATTTGTATAGAAAGAGAAGGACTTCACTTTAGATAGGTTTAATTTGAGAGCATGGTATACTATCCAAAGAGGGAGGACTGGAGAAGATTGTGATTTTGGTGTCATCCACCTCACAGTGTGACAGTGAACAAGGTTGGCAAGGGTGTGAGAGCTGAGAGGAAGGTAGTACTGTGACAAACACATGGATTGTGCTGTCAGATTCATTGTATGGCTTTGAGCATATTTTGTAACTGCTCTTATCCTTTTTTCTTAAATAGGAATAATAAGAAAATAATGAAAATCAAATGAACTAATATACCTATAATGTATCTACAATCACTTATCACAGTGCCCGATTCTTAATAAGTGAAGAATAAAGGTTATATATTATAAAATGAATGAGGATACTTATTCATTGTCTACTATGTCCTGGGAACTTGGGATCAATCGGTAAAAAGACCATGGTTGCAGTATATGGGGAATTTGGAGTAGTCAAATCTTGGCAAATTCCTGGAAAGGGGAAGCATTTAAAGTATTTTTCATACAGATGCTGCTGATGCCCGGCATATCCTCTGGGCTCTCACCTCCCTCAACTGTGAAGGAGTTTAACTCTGTGAACACCAGTGACTCTGTGACTGAGAATGCTTTTTTCTGGCCAATGGAAATCCATAGGCCAGCGTATATGACAAACCACAAATGCCAGATAGTTAATGCCCCAGTAAGCGTTCTCTAGCCCATGACAGAGGGCAAGAAGATGGACAAATATCCATCTCCTTTGCCTCTCCTCTGGGATAATTGTAAAATGTGTTCTACTCTTTCTCCTAGGCTTCCACAGTGAGATCGAGCTCCATTAATCCAAAGTCTGATGGTTTGATAATGCATGCTTTATTGGCCTCATTCCCCGCCCCTCTTCTCCCCTTCCCTATGTTTCTGGGCATCACATCCCAGATTACGACTTACACTTGAATCCTTATCTCAAAGTCTGCTTCTCAGGAATCCTAAATAAGACAACCACAGACAAGGTCAGTGGAGGTAGTATTCATTGAATACCCTCTATGGCAGACACTGGACTGGTCATTTGACTTGATTTCAATTGCTCATCAATTACTCATAATAATCATGCAACCTAGCAGGTGTACCTCATTTTGTAGTTGATAAAACTTAGAGTGAGATGATAAGTAAGTTGCTAAAGTTACTATTATTCGTAAGGATAAGTGGTTGTGGGAACCCCGTCTAGACTCCTGTTTCCATACTCTTTCCACTACATTAAGTTGCTTAACTTTGAAGCAAACATCCCATGAAGATTCAATTAAGTAAGTAAATAATCTTACCGCATATTAGACTGTGGTAGTCTTTTGCCTAATAGTCTGTGTTTGTATTTGGCTTGACTAAAATGAAGTAGTATATGCATTTTAAAATAACCTTCCTGTAAGACATCATTCTGTAGCCAACCAATCAGCAGCAAGTGACTGTGTGTGTGCATATATACATAACATAGATACAGGTATAGATATAGATAATATAGACATAGATATACAGATATTATTGGGAAAGAAATGTAATAGTCCCTCCTTTTTTTCTGAGTTATTAGCTGAAGCCCCAATAATAAAAGACAGATAAACAAGGGAAAAACAAACAGAAGTTAATTAATATGTATACCCCATACACACATGGGAAAATGATTAACTGTCCAAGGTGCTGGAATTCAGGCTTAAATAGCATCTTAATAGGGACGGGACAGTCTCTTAAGGGAGAAGAAATTATTTCTAGGAAAGATGAAGAATATGATAATTTGTGACAAAGTTTGTCTGGGTGTGGTGTGGACTTCTAGTTTCCTCTCCTGTGGTAAAAATCAATCCTCCCACATTGATGAAACTCCCAGGAAGGATTTTTGTGACAACTGAGTGCCTTTTGAAGTGCATTTTAGGCAGATAAGGGGAGTTCAGAGAAAGCCTCTCCCTTCACTTGCTGTTTTTCAAGTGCCTTCAGTTCAAAATAATTAATACAACTAAGTGGCATATTTTGGGATGGCATATCTGCTGCCCAATATCTATCTATCTATCTATCTATCTATCTATCTATCTATCTATCTATCTATCTATCTATCTATCTATCATCTATCTATCATCTATCTATCATCTGTCTACATAGAGATGCCATTTTTGTTGTTGTTGTTGTTTTGTTTTTTGGTAGGAAGTTTTAGACATAGCTATTCGCTGGCCTAATTTTCTTGTTAGCTTGAAGGCCTATGTAATTGTCACTGCAAACATGTATCCAGTTAATTTAAATCTCATTTGAGCCCATTATGGTTTTTTACAGCGAGTTCTGAGATGGTGTTAAGTGGGGATGTTTTTCCCCTGAAACCACTACAAGGTAGCCTCACTAGCTTGCTCATTCTGATGAGTCTCAGCTCTGGTTTGTACCCCGTGGAGTCTCAACCACCCTCCATACGAGGAGTCTAAGACAGAATTGCTGCTGCTTTCTAATGATTTCATCTGAATTGCAAAGCACTGGCTTATGGCCCCATTTATAACTCCAATTTAGAAACTGCTTTTTATGACTAAGAAAGACTTTTTTAAAGGATGCAGTAAAAGGGATGACGGTGCTAACAAAACACTGGAAAACGTGTTAGGCAACTTGGAGATGTGAAGTTCACAGGAACCTGAAATTTTAACCGTGGTGCCCTTCTGCTACTCACTTAATACAAGACTCTGTGATGGGCCTCAGTTTGCCAGACAGAGTCAGCATGGGGTAGTGGGTGGGCATCTTTCAATGAAATGAATTTAAATTCAAATACTGACTCTCTCATAACTGTCACTGGAAGGGAACCACAATTTTGGCACTCCAAAACTGCATTTTGGGATATCGGTTTTAAGCTTTTTATGAAAAAACAAGCCTTAGAAAGAACTTTGATGACCCCTTACCCCCAACTTTCCTGCCCAAGAGATTCAGAGAGAGAAGTCTGCTTCAGGAAGGAAATCTTAAAATGCTGCTTTAGCCTAATTTGAATTAAGTATGGTATATAGGGCTTTAGGAAGACGCCTGCTAGCTAGACACCCGACGTGTCCCTTGTTTCTGAGGTGCCAAGCAAGGATTTCCTGTAAATTGACCATTCTCCCTTCTGAAATCTAATAACCCTGCCTCCTCTTTTCTTCTTTGTCCAAAATGCCTTTTATACACAATGTTTCCTCAATGTATGGAATTTTCATGGCTGTGTGAATTTCCCATTTAATACAAATTTTAATGCGTATTAAAATTTTTGTTTGTTCCTGTTAATCTGTCTCTGTTAATTTGATTATTAGTCCAGCTAGAAGAACTTAGAAGGTAGGAGGAAAAGTATTAATCCCTTGTTTTTAGCCCCCACTCACTTTTGGCACATTGCAGAGGCTCAAAAATAGTTGTTGAATTCCTGTTTTCTAACTTAGGCTTACAAGCCTCCGTTTCTGCATCTGTAGATTGGAGCTAATATTTCATTGGGTTGTTGTGAGCACTGAACAAACCCACATCTGATAACTACTAGAGCAACAACTGGTGTTCAGTAGAGAATTAGATAGTGGACACGTATTGATTTACAATTCCATTTTTGACATCTAATTAGACCTAATTTATTTATTCACCCTTCTTCAACACATGCATAGATTCAGCTACTCATCCATAACGTTTATTGTTCCAACCATATGCTCTACTAATTTATATCCTCCCACTTTTGCGTATGATGCGTCTGTCTCCATCAAAATATATTTTTTCCATTCCTTTTTTGGCCACTTAAATCTTACTCATCATTCCAGAACAATTTCAAATGTCACTTTCTTAATGAGCCTTCCCCCTTTGACCCCATGTTCTCTTTCTCTGATCTGTTTCACTTATTATGCACACCATTTAATTAAGGATATTATTATATTTCATCTTTGTCATCATTCTAAATTTATTTCCTGTAAGTAAATCTCTCCCCTTAGAAAGATTACAAACTCTTTTGGGAAGGGACCATATATTAACATTTTTCTTTCTCTAGAGTGATTTCCAAAGACATGTAATATTTCTTCAAACAGTATTATATTATTTAACTCATATGTAAATAATCTCCTAACTAGTTACCTGCTTCTGGTCTCTTTTCAATCTAATGAAGGAGGAATATGTCTCTGTGCGTCCCCAAATGATGTAGGGGACTTTGGAGTGAATGAGTGAGTACCGGGATCGTGTCTTGTGAGACCGGAGGATGGAAAATGGAAACATGGACCCAGGAGAGGCACAGGGTTTTAAAAAGAAGATGATTTATTGAAAGCAAAGGGTCAGAGCTCCCGAGCAGTAGTGGATCCCAAATGGGGGTGCCCAGTGACTGAGGTGAAAGCTCTTACTTTTATACCTTCCCTTGCCTGTTTGGGGAAGGAGAGCTATTTGAAGAAGGGAACTTGTTTGAAGAAGGGAACTGGCACCTTCTAATGAAATTTGTCTACCAGGTTTGTTCTGCTTGACCATCCTGCAGGAATTAGCAAAATAGCCCACTCTTATCTATCAGATCTGCTCCATTTGTCAGGCCAAAAGCAATTTTATGATTAACCTCAAGGCCTTGTTACGTTATGTCCTGGAGCGAAGGAGTGATTTCAAAACCTGGAGTTTTAGGATATGGCTGTCTTTGCTTATTCCACCAGGGACCTCCCTGTTTACCTAGCGACATGCTAGCTAACCTGCCTCACTAACACCTATCTGCATGGCATTTTTACAAGGCTCATCTTCTAAACAGTACACTTATCAGTGCCATCCTTCCTATTCATAAACTTCTGATCATCCCCCTACTATGCAGAATCAACATCAAACTTTGAGGCCAGATATTTAAAATATCCTACAACCTTGATCTTATCTATCTCTCCGTCCTTTTTAAACTACTACTTTCCTAGGCAATGGACTTTCTCTTGCACGACTAATACAAATGCATTTTCTTATTTATATGCCTTTGTTCATATGCCAGCTAAGTACACAGATTTTTTTCTCTCCCCATTTTCCAATTATGTAATTCCTATCTTTTGCACTACGAGGCCTCGCCATACTGCGTCTGCCCACATGATATTCCTTAATGCCGATAATCATTTTAATGCCTTTACAACTCATTTGACATTTAGGATCATTACCACCATCATCTTGGTTATCAAGATAATGTTCATTGAGTACTAATTCATGCCAGAAACTAATAAACACTTTAGGTTGTCTCATTTAATTGTATTTCCTATGCTGCACCTACCTTGTATTTAAATTTGTCTGTAGGCTTTTTAAAGGCATGGGCCATATTTTACATTCTCAGATTTACAAAGTGTTGAATGTGTCTTACGTTCTAAATTGTGTATCACTGTTGTCATTAGTGAGCATATATTCATATTTATTTAACGGGTGTTTATTATTTAAAAACATTTATGATTCCCCCTCCCAAAATCAATAAGCTCATTCTTGTGTACTGAGCTTATAAAATGCCTTAAGGCAAATAAAATTATGGTCATCGAAATTCTTGTCACAAAATTAACTCCTTCGTATATGCATGTATGTATATTTGGTGTTTACTATGTGTAGTAGTTACACGTTAGGGATACAACAAAGAATAAGATCAGTCAAGCATATGTGCATTAATAGTTACAAATAGTTACAACGCCAGTTTATGATGATGGTTAACTGAGACATGTTAAAAATATTCAAAGAAAGTGTGACTCAGGGAAGTAAGAGGGTTAACTTTGGAAGACTTTCTGAAACTGGTGATGTGTAAGTAGAAACATGGAGTCCAAAATGTGCTGAGCACAAGAAGATAGTTTAGATAAAAGTATATAAAGGCAGGAAGTCTTGACAAGGCATAAGACAGTTAGTGATGAAGGGAAGTGGAATACACCCCAGAATATACCATTTGATATTAAAATGATTTTCAGCTAATGGCACTTCAAAAAATAGCATGTTCAAGAAAGGTGCTCTGACGCTTCCCTTTTTCTTCCTGAAAGCAGGAGATACACCCCCAATATGGAAGGTGTTCTCCTTAACCTGGAAGTAAATAACATTCCTATCATCAAGGACAGGAAATTGTAACCCAGAGAAATCTGTACTAACAGACCTTGTTAAAATAATTCTTATCTTCATTTAGCCTTCCCACAACTGCAACTCTTTTGTTCAACCTGGTATAAAAAACTTTTAGGTTTTGCCATTTCTTTGGGTCTTCATACTTATGAGGGCTCCTGTATCACGTAAAACTTATATTAGATACATTTGTATGCTTTTCGCCTATGAATTTGTTTTGTGTTATTTTAATTCTCAGCCTTACCAAAGACTCTCAGTGAGTAGGGGTAAAGTTTTGCCTTCCCTAGAGTGAAGAACTAAAGAGCAGAAAACATTTGTGATTAGATCATAGATAAGACAAAAAGGAGAGGTTTCTGGAGAAGTTATTTGAAATTATTTTGTAAAGGGTCTTTTAGGCAGGGAGACAGTATGGATTTTTTATATTGGAGGAGTAGCATTTTTAGATTTATATTTAGATAGATAATATCTTATACTTTTCATTGTGAAGGTGAATGTTTCAGTTATACAAGTATATTTGGTCAGAGGTCTGTTCTGCTAATGCTCTGAATTGTTTATTTATTCAGAAATATGATTTTATAATCTTCAGAAGCATAATCAACCTTTCTTTTTTGCCTCTTTGGTGTAAATTTGGTACTGTTAGCAGTGTTTCTCTCTTAAAGTATCATTTTGCTTCATATGGATATAAAACCAACAATGCACTTTTCAAGATTCACTTTTTATGATTAAGACTCTGGCTTTGTTTTCTTTTTATCACAAATGAGAGGTCCAGGATTTAAATTACCATCTGGGGAGCAGTAGGCCATTTGGCCCAATGTGTAAATAAACTTCAATCCCCTGAAACCACATAGTTAACCCCCAAATAAGATTTTGTTTATTTTTTAAACAAAAAACAATAAACATGTGCATTCCCAAATCCTCATAACTTCAATATATCAGAATACATTTTTTGGTAGAGTTCAAAAATAGCACCCATTTTTTTGTGGGTCTGTAGACCAAGCCTTATGTTCTCAAAGTATCACTGGGTCTCTCAACCTGTGATGTGCCATTTTGAGCTGCGTATTCTTTGTTGTAGAGGGTGGTTCTGTGCATTATAAGATGTTTAACAGCATCCTTGGTCTCTTTCCAAAGGATTTCAGTAGTGCCCCTCTGTTACTGAAATAAAAGGGGTTCGTTTTGCCTGTGCATTTCAAAACTAAATGAGATAGGAACCAAGGTTTACAGCAAAGAAAGTAAAGGTTTATTTAAGGAAATGGTGTCAAGCTTGGAGACACAGGTGAGTTAGCACTTAAAGACCTGGCTCCCCTGTGGCCTCCGGGGGATCCATTACGCAGGGGAAAACTCACTAGCCATGGTAGCTAAGGGTGTTGCAGTAAGTGCAAAGGCTGAAGGATAAGGGAAGAAATGAAGCCAGTGAGTCACGGTGCTATCAGACTAGGCAAGGCCAGTACGAATCGAGGAGAAAGAAAAAAGCTACTTTAGAGAAATGAAGTTTTTGCACGGTTACATCCTCAGTTGTGACACCCAAAAAGTTTTCCAGGTATTTATTATCCTTGGAACATTTCCTCATGGAAAAATGTTCCATTGTTTAGTGTATTGTATTCCACATTCCTTTGAATCTTTAGTGTGAAATTAAGCAGGAATTTTGAATAAGGAACCAGCCGAGGAGAGGACAATAAGTGAGGAAAAATCACTTTCCCTCTACACTTCTAGACTCTGTAGCTGAACCCCTCTGTAATAAAAAAATAGATTAACAAGAGAAAAAACAGAAGTTTGATAACATGTGTACCTCACCTGTACGTAGCAGAGACCCAGGAAAATGGAATAAAACTGTCTGAGATTGGCTCAAGTCATCCCCTTAAATACCATCTTCAACTAAAGGCAAAAGAAAGATGTTGGGAGTGGAGTGAGGGGTAGTTATAGGAGGTGATGAGGAAACGCACTACGTACAAGGGTCAGGTTTGTTATGCACACTTACGTTTGTACCTTCTCCAGAGTTTCTTGTGATTTAGTCATTCTTCTTTTCCTGGTACAAAGAAGCAGACAGACACCCTTACCAATGGTGATTTCCTTTATTATTATTATTTTTAATTTTGATGATTTCCTTTGTAAATTCAAATTTCCCTTACAGAAAAGTAATTTCTACTCTGTTTGTAGAGCTTCGTCTGTGTCTGCAGTTTCTTAATATTTAACTCTAAATAATCCTTATACCAAAGAGGCATATTTTGGGATAGAATGTTCTCCTATCCTTTAAGACTATATCAACCCTTTAACATGATTTCAGGAAAACAGTTTAAATAATAGTGTCAGTTTAAGGTCTAAATGCCTGAAAGTTAAAAATCTCATCATTTTAGTTTGCTTTTAATATTTTTCCTGAAGTGAGATCTAAATTTTATCTGTCAGTTTCTCTGATTCCTGCATCATTCCACAAGATTAGAAGTAGCTTCATATATCAATTGTTTGATTAAAAAGATAGTAGTGACCTTGATCAGTATAAAAATAAATGAGCTCTGTATTAAAGGTTGTAAATACTTCATCTATGGCCTAGAGGAAAGGCAAATGGAGTGTGGTGGG